>NW_025741945.1:0-47062 GCF_021292245.1 Micropterus dolomieu
TGAAGATGGGTCGAGGCCGGGTCTTCCAACATGACAATGACCCGAAGCACACAGCCAGGATAACCAAGGAGTGGCTCTGTAAGAAGCATATCAAGGTTCTGGTGTGGCCTAGCCAGTCTCCAGACCTAAACCCAATAGAGAATCTTTGGAGGGAGCTCAAACTCCGTGTTTCTCAGCAACAGCCCAGAAACCTGACTGATCTAGAGAAGATCTGTGTGGAGGAGTGGGCCAAAATCCCTCCTGCAGTGTGTGCAAACCTGGTGGAAAAACTACAGGAAACGTTTGACCTCTGTAATTGCAAACAAAGGCTACTGTACCAAATATTAACATTGATTTTCTCAGGTGTTCAAATACTTATTTGCAGCTGTATCATACAAATAAATAGTTAAAAAAATCATACATTGTGCTGTCTGGATTTATCTTTTTTAGATTATGTCTCACAGTGGACATACACCTACGATGACAATTTCAGACCCCTCCATGATTTCTAAGTGGGAGAACTTGCAAAATAGCAGGGTGTTCAAATACTTATTTTCCTCACTGTATTCCAAGAGGAGAGAAAGCAGACAAATATGTTTTCATATATTGCTATTATATATTGGTGGAATCATATATTATAGTGGAACATTACTAAGAGGAAATAAACTGGGATTGAAAGTCCCATGGTTAATGTAGCCTTGGGTATTGGTTAATTAATGTTACTAACCCGTCTTGCATTGTTAATGTTACATTATCTTCGTTAGTCATTGACACAGATAAGAGCTGATGTTTTCGCATTAGCCATTAGCACATTTGTATGACGTGATAATGACCTGCACATCTTAAAGGGTCAGTTCACCCTAATTACAAGAATAACCCCAAACCTTTCTCACTAATGGTTGTTAGAAACGCAGATACTTTAGTTTTAATTCATCCAGGTGTTCTCAGATAGAATAGAAAAAGAAGAGGAATGAAGTGAATGGTTTGCAATGTGCTTAGCATTTAAAGATTCAACACAAACATGTGTTTTACATTAATGTAGATGTAACCTTTTGCTCTGGACAAACTGGCAGTGAACATTTTCCTGGAACTACTTTACATTGAAGAAATAGCCCCCAACTGGACAATGTGTTCTATATATTACCCAGAGTAACAGCGCATCTCAAAGTTCACAGAAAAACCCATCTCTGTAAAAAGAGTCCACTTTGAATCCCGGTAAAGCTCAGTCTGTGAACAAGAAACGGAAAGGCAACAGTGTAAATAATACAATGAAAGATGGCTGAAGCTTTAACTTCAGGGTCCTAGTACTGTGCATGCTGGCTCACTAGCACACATTTATGTTTTTAGTCATTTTAATGTCAAAATGTATGAAATATTGGAATTACTAGTCGGAGAACACCAGAATATAAATACTAAAAGACAGAATTAAGGGTTGACCTCCACAGAGCAGATTCAATTTGGGATGGAGAGTTAAGGCCATAAAGGCAGTTTCCGCATCTTTGTGACAGCTAAAAAGCATCTGTTTACCACCAACCATCGCACTTTTTCAGTGCTGCGAGCGCCATAAAAAAAAAAAAAAATTCCATTCATGCACCAGTTCCACTGAATGAAAGACAGATCTCAAAACCTGGTCAGATAAAACCAAAACTTTTTGCAAGGCTAGATACCCCTACAGAATGACAGAATGTGTTTTTTTCCTTCATAATAGACCCTTCGCTAAGCCACGCCCCGAATATGCAGCTGGCCAACAACAGCGCAGTACAGGACTCGCTCTAACTGAGATCAGACACTTTCATGCCAGCGGTCCATTGACTCGAATGCAAAAGGAGTCGTTTTCTAGCTTTTCTTTGCTGTATTTTTCCAAAATATGGTCAAACGCTGTTCCTGGGGCACTTTTAATAGTTACAGCTGCTACCCAGAGAGGTTGAAAGGAGAAGTATGATTTATTCCCTTTCCAAAATCTAAAACAAATCCAGAAAAAATGTAGGCTGTGCATTATTCCTAATGTAATGTTTGTTAACTAACACTAGCTAACTTACTATTTAATGTAACTTTATAAAGTCCTGCAGTTTTGCTTTTTAATGATTGTAACAGTGAACAAAGACCTACCCAGCTGTACACAAACAGTGTTGATCCTTAATTTAGTTGTCCTCTTTCTCAATTGACAGGTAATACGGTGGTTCACTTTTACACTGTGATCAGTAGGCTTAAGCTTCTGTCTTTGTTTTTTTCACCTCAGTTTGACAGCCTGAATTAAACCTTCAAATGCAGAATGCAACTGCAAAACTGTCTGCTTCTTTCTGAGATCGCTTTTTCCAAAAATTAGACAATATTTCTCCGGGAAGTGCAGTTATAGACAGTGGCGGTGCCGTGATAAAAGTCTGACAGGTTCGACAGTTTGTCGGACTTAAAGTGACTAAGGGGGGTGTTGCTTAGTGAAGGGCCAATTTAGATGAACTGAGACTGCACATGCTAAATAAGCTTTCTTCCTGTATCCACACCGCAGTGTCCCTCCATAGTACAAACACAATTTCCCCCCATAACAGATATAAGAGAACAAGATCTCGCCGACCCGCCAGGCAAGATCACCGCTGTGGTGGAGGTGCTCAGAGTCGGATTAGTGGAGCAACAATGCACAGCCTGTTCACTGGAATCTGTGCGAGTGTGTGTCTGTGTCTTTCCATGTCTCTGTGTCTGTGTGTGTGTTTTAAGGTGCTCTCTCTCCTCCAGCACCTGTCTGTCTGCAGCACTATCTGATTACACTGGCTAACTAAAGGCCTCCTGTGTGATTACATACTGTCCTCCCTTTGTGTCTCATTACTACATTCCTGACACATATACACACACACACACACTCCAGGTAAACACGTGCGTGTAAACTGAATCAACAACTCTCTGACATATTCTAAGTAACAAATCTTAAGCTTCCCATTATTCAGGGCCGTTGTACTGAAATTGCATTATATTGTGTTGGTATTCATATTATTTGACAATCCCCACCAAACATCAATAAGTGTACAACTCTGCACAGATCAGCTACCATCATAACAGGGAATCCATTTTTTTTGTTTTATGAAGAAAAAATGGATGATATACGATATGTTTTTTTGTTCAAGAGATCAGTTTCCCATTTTAACATGCCAAAAGTTCAAACTGTCGTGGTGGCTGCAATGTCAGTGGATGGATGAGGAAACATCAATCAACCCTATTCTAAGTGACTGATGACAGAGCAATGTCTCTCAAAACCAAAACACAACAGCCCCACCTACTGCTGTGCAGATGTAAGTTCAGTGATGGGTGAAGATAGTGTGCACTTACAATTGTGTTAAAAGCATTGCCATCCAAAGAATCTCCCAGAACATTGATGGCAACCAAAGCAACCTGAAATCATAAAAATATGTTTGTGATGTTGTTGAACGAAACAGAACTGCGAGAGACAATCAATGCATGCAATAAATGGGTGAGTGTTGGGGAGTTAGCCTAATAGTCGAACTATTTTACTGCAATTTAAAGGATAAGGCTGGTGATGTTCTATAATTTGTTTGAGTATTATCAATAAATCACATGAAAAAAACAAACCCAACAATGATTTGATCCTACAAACAAGTAGTGTCTGTGTAGTCGGACTTCACTTATTCCACAGAGCTCCATCGAACTATTAAAAAAACAAATTTGAGACACACTATTGTATTGGGTTGACAAGTTCCTTTATTACAATGAACACATACACAGTAATTTAATTTGAGTCGATCCCACATAACCAAGTTGCTTTAAATACTTACTAAAGCACCAAATGTGTTTAACATCCGCTGCTGAAACGAGTCCCCAACAAATGCACTATTTATTCCTGTTTGAGTAATGTTTGTTAAAATCTGTTTCAATAATTTAGCCTGATAAAAAATTTAACTATATATTTGTGATCTGTTTTTAAAGATTGAAATCTTCAGCGGGAACAAAGGAACAGTGTGCCACAGACAGGGGAGGGAAGTACTGAGAGATGGACTAACACATTGTTAGTTTTGGTCTTTTCATGGTAATTGTTCACAGTAAAAAGAATATATAATAACTCCAGCCATATCCTTTGAGTAAAATCATTATAATCTACTAACAGGGTTTCTCATTTTAAAATAAAATAAAAGCTTCAAATCTGGAATAAAAAATCTATTAATTTTGTGTCAGTCTACTAAATCAGTACATCCCATTTCAACACTATTGAAAATGCAAATGAAGCTCAGGAAGTTGAACTTCTCAGGAGTGTCTAATAACAGTCATTCAACATAATTTAGACATGCAGTATCTATCAACCACATTTACAGAAGTCTTTAACATTTTCTCATATCCCCACAACACATCAATAATGAGACTAAAATATTATCTAAGATGGGTGCTCTAGCCTGTGTTGGATACCCAGCTGATGTGTTGCTTGACATACTGCTTCAAGACAAAATGACCGCTATGTGTTTCAAACACTGGCGGAAATTTATGAAAAACAGCCATGGACTTTATAGATCTAAAACACTGATGAAAGACACTGTTTAGGGAAATAATAGTGTGTCGGTGGTTATTGTACCTGACTGTGGGGATTGTAACGGTTGGCATGGTTCTTATGGAAGGTTATTCTCAGGTACGTTCCGATGGCGTCCACATGGACCGACTTCAACTCCCGAGCTTTGAAGCCTGTCTTCTCATTGTCCGACAAAGACACATACCTGTGGTGAGAGTACCGTGATGGCTGTCAGTTCAACTCTTCTGCTGAGATATACTAAAGTGCATATCTACATTTTAATTCTATAATGATACACATTTAGAAACAGGACTACCAAGACTAGAAACAGCCAAGATATTACTGAACCCAGTTGATGACTGTCAATCAAACTGCCTTTCAATCAAATAGATACAACATGACTGTACTGCATAACTAGCCACTGTGTACCTCCTTCCGGGTATAATCAGTAAGATACGAAATCAGAACCAGATCTAAGGATCAAAGCCGTCTGTCCAGGGAGCATCATCACCAGGTGAACACTTAAACACTTAAAAATGACCTATGTTTATGATTGTGTAGGCTGCAACATCCCAATCTCCCACACCAACTTGTATTAACCTAATATGCAGTTCTAGTAAAAATACACAAAAAGGCCTTGCTAAGTCTGCAGTCTCACCCGAGTCGGCGAAGCTGCCCAGGGAACCCAGAGGTGGTGGTTTCAGGGAGGGTGTCTCCAATGTGAAATTCCACCTTGGCTGGGATCAGGTACTGATGAGCCAGCAGCTGCAGCTTCCTCACCCTACTTCTCTCCACCAGCTGGAGGGTGACGTACTGAGGGTAGGAGCACAGCCTGCGGAATATTTCATTCACATAATTATTATTATTATTTTTTTTTTAGGAGCATAGAATGACAATGAACAAAGTTGCCATGAATGTATGTGACATGCTTTTGTAAGTAAAGCACTGTATTACTTTACCTGCTGGATCTCCAGCCATTGACTGTGGGTGCATGGACCATGAGCTCCTTTGCATTGAAGTTATCCTCATGACTTGAAGAGTTGACCACAATGAATCCTATCTTCCTGGGCATCCCTCTAATGGACACTGATAGAACACAAACTAATTGATTTATACATAGATATAGATATATTTAATATCTGAAATTTAAAAAAAATAAGTGAAAATCATGAATGTAAAGATGATTCATTTTAGAGGCCTGGACAGTGCAATTTGTGTTTACGAGCTTCTGCATCTTCCGTTATACTGACATAATGCTTGGAACTTAGGAATTTTTTCTTAATGAAATAAATGTGCATATTTCTAGACATATAGTATATCCCATGTATCAGTAATGAATCTCAAGTATTATATCAGTACTAGTAGTGAAAAAATTACCCAACCACGTTAAAAAAAATATTCTAAAGGCCTGTCACAGCACTTTGTACATCTGAACCACTTACAACAACAGGTAATATTAAATATTTACTAATACAGCCAGAAGTATTTATCACTACACTTGTGCTGACCAAATGTTGCTAAACATACAAACAGCAATTAGACAGCAATGACTTATTTTAAGAAAGAATATATTTATTTCAGTGCATTAATTTAACAATAAAATAATAATATGAAGGCTATTAAACAACATCTGATTAGGTAGCAATGTCAAATCATACTTTATTCATAATTTATGTGTACTTAATGTATGTCAGTAGCTGCAAGTGCGCAGAATGCAAGAAGCGTTTGTTGAAGGATTTACTACTTGTGTCACATAAAACAAAAAATATTAGACGTCCAGTTTGGTGTATAATTCTCCTTGGGAGGAAATAAACTATCCTGGATATGGCATACACACGCGCTTGGGTAGGACAGAAAAGTCCTTCTTGCTGACTTCAACATGGTGGGTGGGAGGTATTAGCTAAGTTAACTCCATCAGCCAACATAGCTAGTTTTACTGTAACGTCAGCTGTATTTTAAAAGGTATTAGGGGAGGCCAAAATCCAATAAATGTCCAGACACCTGTCATTCGTTAATCCTACATTTTGTTGCTATATATTTTTAGAGTAAATTGAAGGTTTTTTGCGTGTATTTCAAAGATATCTTACCACGAACATCACCGCAATGTTGACAGCTTGCGCTCCCATCCCATCTCCATAACCACCGTTGACAACAACCAGCGCGCACATGCGCAATGGAGAGCCTGTCGTCAGTCGCAATGGATTGTCGTGAATGTCGTACGCATTATACGACCTATCAACATTTATTTGTTAAAAGTTTACCGACTCTCACCCACATCCATGGACCCACCTCTACTTATATTATGTTTTTGCCTGCATATTGACACAATGATCACACCGATAAACAATGTAATACATTTTCTAATGAGTTTTAACAACTTCTTGGCCCTCGGGTGACGTCTATGGACGAAGCAGTGAAACAACTAGCCAGTTACTTCAGGAAGCCAAACATGTTGTCTCCAAAATAAAGGTACCGCATGTAGCGGCAACTTCAGTCTGATCTCTCACAATATTGCAGTAAATCTTCAGGGGCAATCACACCTAATCTAAGACTCATGACATAAATATTCCACAAAAAATATGCCACAAATTAAAAAGAGATGTACAAGCATTATAATAAGAAATCAAAATGCTGTAATAATTGACGGCTTCAAAGTAGTGGTCATCATTCCAAGTTGTTGTTACGTTTTGATTATAATTTGTTGAGACGTGTGTACATGTATCACCCGTAAACCTATATGTCAAGAATATAGTGATTTATTTTGAAATAATTAAACGGATGTTTCATGTATTTTATTGTCTTGGTTATCTTGGAAAGTGGTGTCTAACCGACAGCATGGATGACATGGAGAAATGGCCAGAAATAGAGAAAGCAGCGTCAGGGAAGAGACGTGAACTGGTTTTACAGGGTCCAACTATCGACGGGAGAATTTCCTCTAACAGGGGACTCGCCTCAGCTATCTATTCCCTCACCCTGCTGAATTATCTGGAAGTTAGCCAGTGCCCGAGTTTGACAGAGATCCACGAGGACATCCAACATCTGACAAACCTTCAGAGCCTCATCCTGTGCAGAAACAAGCTGACCTCCATCCCGAATGTCGTCGGTAACCTCAAGTCCCTGAAGGTCCTGGACCTTTCAGTCAACAACCTAAGGGTTTTACCAGAGGGAATCACTCAGTTAAAGGAGCTAAACACTCTCAATGTGAGCTGTAACAGCCTGGAGGTCCTACCAGAGGGACTGAGTCAGTGCACCAAGCTCTCCACCATCAACATCTCCAAGAATCGCATCACCGCTTTCCCCGCCGATTTCTACTCCGAGCGACTGGATCTCCTCAGCACACTGGTCGCTTCCGATAACGCCATTGAACAGCTGAGTGGAGATATTCACAAGCTAGCAGCTCTAAAGGTGGGCCGGACAACATGGTTTTCAAAATGTTGTTCGAATTGCTGGTACACTGTTTTGAATTCGTCACACGGTCACGTTACACTCCATACACCAAGCAGCTCCTGTATAACGTTACTGAATATTGATAGATGTCCTCTTTACGAGGCGATTTTGTTTAAGGAAATGGCCTCTGGGTGGATTAAATGAAGCCCGAATATCAGAGGAGCTGTCACTGTTTGCGATGTGTATCTTAAATTATAGCTAACGAGGTCTTACATTTACCAGTGTGTAATACACCACAAAAATGTCAGGTTTTTAAACAGAATTTGGCGAGTAACGTTAACCTTCACTCCAGAGACTGATCAGTATAGATCTGTGCAAGCTTAAGTTCAATATACCCTTGTCTTTTTGTGTTTTTTCCTTTACACAACTCTTACTTTGGGTCAGCTGATGCTCTTAGGCCCAAAGTGAATGCACTTATGCACTTGCTTTTGTCCCCCTCATGCCCGTCTTCCCAGGTGCTGGATCTCTCTAACAATAAGCTGAGCGAGATCCCCTCCGATCTGAGTGACTGCCCCAAGCTTAAGGAGATCAACTTCAAAAGCAACAAGTTGAACGACAAACGTCTGGAGAAGATGGTCAACGGCTGCCAGACCAAGTCCATACTTGACTACCTGAGAGGAAAAGGAAAAGGAAGACAGGGGGAGGATGGAGGCGACGTGGACGGGGGTCGCAACACAGACAAGGGGAAAAGGCAGCAGCAGAGGAAGAAGAAGGAGAAGGTGGCAGGCGAACAGGATGAGTTGGAGGAACTCAACAAGATGGTGGTGAGGGTTCTCCATGTTTCGGACGCTCCTACAGCACTCACAGTCAAAGTGAGTGAAGCGGTGAAAGATGTTCGACCCTACTTGGTGTGCTGCGTGGTCAGAGGCATGAACCTGAAGCCTGGGAATGCTCTCAAACGATTCCTGGTGGCTCAGGTAAGGTCAAGCCCCTCACAAGGTGGCATACATTGGACCATTTTAGTGGTGGATGACTAATAAAATAACAAATTGTGCAGTGTAGTCCCCAAAAAAGATTCACCTGTTGTTTTTCTAGACAAAGCTTCACGATGACCTGTGTGGTAAAAGGACCACTGCAACCATTGCATCTCACGATGTGCAACTTCTCAAAGCTCCCCTGATGTATGATGTCAAACCACCTACCCAGTTGAAGGTATGCTAAGGCTAAAAATTTTTCATTTGCAGCAATCAAATAAAATAAATATTGTCATGTTCAAGTTTGCTTCAGTTGCTGCGTGGTCCATTGCAGTTGTCACTGAAAAGATCTAAAAAAGACATGTCTGAATTTCACCCAAAAAACACAATGTTTGTTAGATTGTGCCGCTAGGTCGGAAAGAGATGACGGCCGTCGAGCTGATAAGACACCTTCAGCTGGAGGCTGACGAGCTGAGGAAGCACAAGAAGAGGCAGAACGTCACTGGTCTCCACAAGTCAGTACAAATAACTCACTTTTTGGTTAATATCTTTATGTTGATCTCATATGAACTGATAAAACAGAGCTTTATATAAAAGACACAAGTATTAAAGAGATGCACATGTCATCTGTATAACTTGCTTATTGATTTGTTTGAACACATGGGGGCAGTATAAGGATGTTGGACCACAGCTTTAGTCTGATTTATTTCAACCTCAGTGTTTAATGAGCCATTGGTTTTATTAACATCTTGAACACATCATCTTAGCAAGCCCATATTGTGTCTGCAGGTAGTTGAAATCAGTGTGCATTAATAAGAATTGACCAGTGTTTAAATTGTTGATTTTGATAATTGACATGCCTGGCTTGTAAAAAGTTAGAAAAGCAAAAGAATGTCACCTGCTATGCATCTATTGCATTTGCCTAAGCCCTTTTTATTATGTTGTCTCTCTCATATAGTCTCACTGCTATTTAATTTTTTTTACAGATACCTGCAGATTTTGCAAGGTAAAGCACTCTATCCCTGCCTAGTGGATGCAGAGGGGCAGGTGATCTCTTTCCCACCTATTACCAACAGTGAAATAACCAAGGTGTGTGTGTCTAATTTACTGTGGTTGTCATTATTGTGTCCTTTCAGAAGAGATGATTACATATTAAATGCTGTCATATTGTACAATTGTTAACAGCAAAAAAAAAATGAATCCATTAACACAGCTGATCTTATTTTAGTGTCTTTTCATGATACAACAGAAATAATTACCCGATCTGCTGATTGCACTTTACAGATCAAGAAGACAACCAAAGAGCTGTTCTTGGAGGTGACGAGTGCATCCAGCCTGCAGACCTGTAAAGATATTATGGACGCTCTGATTGTAGTAAGCGTCTCTTTTTCTCTCTTTTCTCTATCATTAAAGAATAAGTCAAGTTTATTGGAACTTTGCAACTTTTATTTTCACAGTTTTGGCCATTGTTTCTGTGGTGTTCTAACATCCTTATCTTTCTTTAAATTGATCTGGGTCCAAGACTGGGCTTTTGTCATAACTATTCATGGGAAAATTTCAAATACAGACACCACTTGTGATAGATGTCACATGTAGATAATCTGGATTTGTTCAGTAGTTTGTTGCTAATTCGATGTGGAAGATGTTGAAGCTCATGGTCAAACATTTTAACAGATGGACTAATATTACAGTGTTCAGGCCCTGCTGGTGGAAGAGCAAATTGGCTCACTACAGCTGGTGCTGGCCCTTTAGGCGGAGTACAGAGTTACGCCAAGGATAAACCTTTTCAGAATCCCAGAAATACTGCACTGCTCACACTACGAGACATTTATGTCCCAGACTACTTGTTATGTTGACATGAGGAGGCGTACAAAAAATACACAAACATTATTCCAGTCATTGTTGTTCAATCCAGCTGGATATTCAACAAAATGTTAGTGTGTCCACACTAATTCTAAGCAGGTTTTGAAAGTTGTTGATGTTTTTTAGAAAGTATACTGAATAGTACATTTTTGAGCTTTAGTTTTGAACCTAATCCTCAGACATCAGGAGTTTTCATCTAAGAGCTATATTTGAAGAAAACCGAGACAATCACATTTTTTTATACGGTAGTGTCACATAGTTCTGCATTTTTTTCACAATTTGTTTTGCAATACAGTTTAAATCCATCTCTTAAATGCAATAACAAATAGTGCAGGCATTTTAACGATATGTCCTGTTTCCGCACAGAAAATGGCGGAGTTGAACAAGTTCACAGCAGAGCATCAGGAGGAGGCGGGGTCGGACGGAGAAGGGGAAGGCCCGCAAGAGCCAGCCGCCAGCCGCGAGATCTCCAGCGAACTGATCGTCCAGCAGGTCCGAACGGTCGACCACGACGGGAACCTGAAGGTCGTTTACCCGTCAAAGACCGACCTCTCCAAAGACGTCAGCAACTTGACCGTCATTTGGTAGTCGTGCTGCGGATGTCCTCTGATGTTTACACTCACTCACGTGTTACATGAAGTCATTTTAACAGATTAATATTGTGGGACATTAAGGCTAACATTTTGACAACATACAACAAACTGACATCCCTTTTACTTCAGGGAGCACAGAAAATCAGATCCTATAGGATTTTTTATGATGAAAATAACATCCAGCAGCAGTTTGATATTTAGTAATGAGTGTTGCCTGGTGACGAATGTTAACATTTCTGATTAATGTACAACATTTTGAACCACATGTAGTAAATCTGTAATAAATCCTGTTGCTTCCTGAAAGCACAACAAGCTTACTGTATGTCCAAGTATCCTTTTTATTATTATTATTTACTAACTGAAGGCAACTTGTCTTTTGGTCAAATTAATGTTTCTGACATTAACTTGGACAGGTCATTTATTTGTAGTACTGGAAGATTTGGAGATATCTCAACTTACAGTAATGCCATTTTCTCTTTAAGCAGCAGAAAATAATGTCTGAATGAGACTTGATGCCGTTGTTCATAAGTTTATTTATTGTATTTCATATGCCACACACATTGTTTGCTGTGTAGCTTGAGTGGCTGGAGGTTTGTTTTCCTTGTCCAGACATTGTTGCTACAGCTGCTAATGCTAGCTACCAAACAGTTTGGATAGTGCATCACTTCCTATGCAACAGGAGTAGGCGAAATGACAGCGGGTGCAGACGCTTTTTTCAGGTTGTGTGTGTGGTTGTGGAGTGGGCAGCTTCTTAGAGAGACGGGCAGTATGAAAGAAAGGGGGTCAAGAACATCCAAGAACGATCGGTTTGCCTGACAGAAGATGCATCAAACTGTAACAAAATAACAAACTGACAAATGTATTTAATTCATAACATGTTTATTGTGATGACTGAAACTTCAGTACTGCTCTGGACTGAGGCCAGGATCTGTAAAAGAACAGAAAATATTTAATTCTGGCAAATAAGTGACTGATGGTATCATGGCTTTCTTATCATCAAAATTGTGTGAACATATCTCTGTATCATGCCATTCCCGCACCCTGCATCCCCAATTTGGCTGTTCATCAGAGTGACGATACTTACATTCACATACGTAAGCCACCTCAAGGTACTTGTAGGTGCCGACACAGGGGTCTCCAAACTCTGAGCTGCTTACGCTGATAGTACAGCTGTTTTTCCCATTACAGCTGTGGACGCAGAGTGAGTGAATACAGGCTTGAATGCACTTTGGAGTATACAAAATGGTATTTAAAGAAGGGGAAAGTGAACGCAATTAACATCTTCAAATCTGCATAATATGTGTTATATAAAGATGATTCCCTTTCCATCAGCAGTAATATACCTTTTTGGTGCAATACAACACAGTCTGTAAACTGAACTAACACTTCACTGGTGTGCATGCTCCAAACACACAAAACATCTATGTATTTTTTTGTACATATTGTGTGGCTTGTACTTTGCCTTGGGTGTTACTTGAGCATAGAAAATACCTCCCTTTGTGATCCCTTTCTTGCCTATTTGACTTTCTTCGTAATGGACTAAAGTAATCTTGCAAATATATGAACTTATCTACCTGTGCCAATAGCAAATTGTCTTTTTAAGTCTTGTTTTCCTTATATTTACCAAAGAGCATGCAACTGTACCTGTCAGCAACTTTGCTAGTGGGATCTGAGCAGTAGACATTTTCAGTCTCAGAGGCAGTCTTTTTGTAAGAGCAAGTGGAGTAGTCACGACGTCCGTAGTTAGCACCGTAGACAAATATGACCTGACCATCATCTGGTAGAAAGATGAAGAATTGGCAAGGCAGAGAGGACAGAAATGCAGTTTAGAAGCAGGCAACCAAAGAAGCAAGTTGTGAAATACTGAGATTAGTGTTCAGATACAGTGGAAATGTAATCGTGCTAATTGTAATCACATTAATATTCCATAAATGAAAAAAATGTAATCTTACCACAATACAAATGTGCCAAAGAGTGCTCGCATGTAACAAGATGAACTGTCGAAGTAACATGAATGACATCACATTAGACACCACACTATAAAACGTCCAGCTTTGTTTCATTGTTTCATTGTTTCATGCAGACATGTGACTGACTTGCTGGGAAACAGGTGTAGTTGGTTTCCAGATATTTGTAGATGCCATGGCAGGGATCGGAGGTACGAACAACATTTGTGTTAAATTCACACACCCTCCTGCCGTTACACCTATAGGAAAAACCGTAAGAGCATGTTTTCAACACAAACCTAACACTAGTATCTAGTGTTAATAGAATACTGTAGTAAGTTGGATTAATGTCAGAGACTTTACTATTTAATCCCCAAACAAGTGCAATATATAGTGTGAAACGCAGGCTCGAGTGTTTGAGAAACCACTCTTGTTAATATACAGTATAATATAATAATAAATGCAAAGGAGTGAGCAGTTTATAAGTCTCTCAAAATGATCGACTTGATCCAAACCAGTCTGGCCTTTGACACGGTGAACCACCCAATTCTTCTGTTCACCCTATCTGAACTAGGCACCGATGGTACAGCGTGGTATGCCAGCAGCCACATCAAGAATACATTATGCAAAATGTATATTTTTTACTCTGTCGCTGTTCATGTTATGTGTACCTTCTCTTGAGGATTTCCACTGTGCCATTTTGAGAGCACTCCGTGTTGGCAAGCTGTTCTTCAGATCTGCCCTCACTGCAGGTCTCGCTGTTTGCACGTCCGTACATTGCTGCCTCCACATTGATCACTCCCATATCTGTTGCACACCGAGGTAGACAATAAGAAACCAAACCATGGGAAAAGTGTTCTTCTAAAGATTTAGAGTTTAATATATTTGATTACATAAACATAAAAATGTTTTCTTTCATAGTAAACTTTAAAAATCAAAGCCTCTGTATGTATAGGTTTGTGGTTGTGAAAAGATGGGGATGGGGTACTCTCTGCCAGTGGTGCGTATAGAGAGTGGATACTTTATCTGAAAGACAATGTGGCGCAGTTCAGTCATACCACAGCTCAGGCGCTGGACATTTTGGACGTCGGCACAGGTGATAACTCTCTCTGCGGAAACAACTAAAATAACAAATATGAAAATTCAAGTTGAAGTGTGTTCATGCCACAGCCTGTGTAAATAAAATAAATGCAACACATTCACTCAGATATTTACCTGCTGTCATGACGAAATATATTGCTGCCCGCACTGGAAAAGAAATATCACTGTCACACTGTGTCAGCCAAATATTAGCACAACTTACAAAGTCTTGCGTTAAATAATTAAAAATAAAAGCACAAGTGTTACTAATAACAGTAACGATGGCTCTGTTCTATTTAAGCATCCCAGTAAGTCATGACAATGTGACAGTGAGAGCATCATAGCATGTAAATCATGTAAACTGACCTAATTAATGTTATTAGTAACACCTGTGCTTTTGCTGCTATGATGACATGTCAAAAAGTCTGCTGTGCAAAAGCTGTAAATATATGTCAAAGAATAATTTCCATTATTCACCTTTCTCTTACCTGTAACTCAGACATTCAACATGTGATTGTACATAAAAAAAGGTACCGTAAATCGTCCCACACCACTAAGTTGTAGCCAAGTCAATTTTCTTTATGATACAATGAGTAAACGGACCCCAAATCTTAACAAAACTAAGAAACAGTCAGATGAGGAGTACCTATTCTCTAAAAAAAAATCATGTTGTCTATCCCCTCATCCCAAACCTCATCACATATCTCAGAACCAATTTCCTTACTATTAAGGCTGGAGGAGGTGGGCTGTGTAAAAAGAGCTACAAACTGTGATATTAGATGTTTAAAATGCAATCATTGAAATGTTAAAGGTAATAATGTCAAACTGAAAACGACACTGCTTAACAGAATGTCTTATTGGCAGGTAAGTAGAAAAAATACTATGATTATTGTAAATAAGAAAACATCTAATCGATCAGGTGTGCGACTGTTTTTATGGCAAATCCGCTCATAAACTGAGATATCTGTTACTCCTAGCGTCCCGTTTATGTGCCTGAAAATTAAAAGTGCAACAAGGTTTGTACAATCATAGGCACACACAGTCTCAAAGATGACGCCACCCAGCACCCTGAAACTCTAAACAGATATATTAAAGCTTTTAGTAGGAGAAATCTCACTTTTTTTTATATGAACCCATATAATTGTTAGTTGTGTACTCACACAGTGTGGTGCAGAGTCTGAAGCGAAGCATGGTTTTAGAAGATCCCGTCTGAGGTGAACAGTAGCACTGATGGTGGCTGGAACAGACACACGTGTATTTATTGTGCTCGATCAGGAACTGTCTTTCTGTGAAAGATAATAGCTTGACCTTGTGCAATTGGCTCTTATCCATATATGTAAAATGTGAACACACAATTAAAGCCAGCATTTGATTTCCTGAACACTCTAAAGCATCTGGTGTTTTTTTGTCTGGACTTTCAGAAAGACCTAGAAACACCAGACACTGAGAGTCACTGCAGTGGAGCTTAACCGGAATCTTTTTATACTCATGATTTAATGGGATTCATGAAGCTTTGCTTGTGCACATTTCTTTAGATTTTGGAAGAAAATTATTCGCACAATAGCAAAATCACAAAACCTCATTTCAAACTAACAGAAGACACGTGCTGCTTTCACCCGATGTTATCTGGGATTGGCTCAAGCCCCACCGCAACCCTGCACACAGGATAAGCGCTTGACGATGGATGGATGGATGGATGGGTGGGCGGGTGGATGGATGGATGGGTGGATGGGCGGATGGGTGGGTGGATGGATGGATGGGTGGGTGGATGGGTGGATGGATGGATGGATGGATGGATGGGTGGATGGATGGATGGGTGGATGGATGGATGGGTGGATGGGCGGATGGGCGGATGGATGGATGGATGGGTGGGTGGATGGATGGATGGATGGATGGATGGGTGGATGGATGGATGGATGGGTGGATGGGCGGATGGGTGGATGGATGGATGGATGGGTGGGTGGATGGGTGGATGGGTGGATGGATGGATGGATGGATGGATGGATGGGTGGATGGGTGGCTGGATGGATGGATGGGTGGATGGATGGATGGATGGGCGGGTGGATGGATGGATGGGTGGATGGGTGGATGGATGGATGGGCGGATGGGTGGAAGGATGGATGGATGGATGGGTGGATGGATGGGTGAATAGGTGGATGGATGGATGGATGGATGGATGGATGGGTGGATGGATGGATGGATGGATGGATGGATGTTGTGATTTCAGTTTCTACTTGAGTGATAACAGGATCTGCAAAAATCAGATAAAAGATTGACTTCAGATGAATATTTAAGTTTAAAGTTTATTAAAGTGTAAAATCACCAGCTGTGTGGTCCCAGTACACTTTACAGAAAACAGAGACACATAGAATTTGCAGAAAAAGAAACACATAAGAAACACACATTAAAAAACAACAATAAAATAGACAATTATAAAAGCAACTTGCTCTCATTTCGCATCTGTTAAATGTTCACCTGCAATTTTCTGTAGTGGTAATATTTGTTCTTGTAGTGTACTTAATTAGCATATATCATGGTTATCAACAGTTGTGTCAAAAAACATTATGAATGGAAGTTTCCACTCACATCTTAAAATGCTTGATTTGCAAGAGAATGTATTCTAATTTTTAATTGTAATTAATTAATTATATATTAACTCCTCCCTGATCTTTTATTCATTTCTGTCTTGTTTCTCTGTTTCCTATGACTCACTCTGTATTGAGTGTTTTGTCAGAGTGATTGTTATTTTGGATGCTGTAACTCTGTGCTCTCTCCCATATGCACGTCATCTGATTGAGCTCCTCTGACCTGTGGAACTCCTCAAGGATCAATCCTGGGACCTTACTTATTCTCCCTTCACGTCCTTTATTTGGCTGCAAATCTTATCCTTTCTATGTTGATGTCCATCTTTATGCATTTGTGAAATCTATGAAACTTTCAAATTTGGCTACTTTAAATCATTTTCTGAAGAGAGAGAAGATTTGTGCCTGGCTGTCTCGTCATTTTCTGTAGTTACAGCAGTAAATCACAACAAAGCTTTTGTCTCCTAAATTTGATTAAAAAATTTGACATCAGCACTTTGATTCCCAGTGTAACTCATGCCAGTAATTCAGTCTTCAGGGTTGTTTTTTGCCAAATTACTTTGTTCTTCTTCCAAAAGCTCAAACAAATCATCTAGTGTTTTATCTCCTCAAGTCTCAACAAATGTAAAACACTGTATTCTTGTTTAAGCCAATGTTTTTAAATGGTTAAATTGCATTAATTTTATCCAATCAAACTGTATTTGTAAAACATATTTAAAAACAACTAGGTAGACCAAAGTGCTCTACATTGACATGAATCAAATAATCAATATCCAATCAATAAATCCATACAAAACAAACATGACCATAAAATGGCAACATAGAACTCTCAAACTGGGTCAAAAGCCAAGGAGTAGAGGTGAGTTTTTGGTGCTGGAAGGCTGGAGGCTAGCCAAGACACAAATAGGCAATTCATTCCACAGGGGCGACTGAGAAGCTTGATCCCCCCTGTTCTTGAGCCCTGTAATAAGGACAACAAGGAGTAACTGGTCAGCTCACTTTAATGACCTTGAAGGAGCAGCTTTAATAGATCAGCAACAGGCTGGAACTAGCCAATGAAAGCCTTTAAAAACAAAAAATAACTAGGAATAGACAATATTATAATAGACTGCTGCTCCTCTCAGCTCCCAGGCTTCTTCAGTTTCTGTTTGCCTGTATGTTTCGCCTGGTTCACCAAAGACAAACTGCTCTAACCTGTTCAGTCTGTGCTCTGAGACTGAATATCTGCCGTGCCTCATGGGATTGTCATGTTATTATCATTTAGGAATTGATAGCCAGTTGAATACAAGCCACTGGAGTCAGGTTCAGGTTTGCTAGATCGTAATGAATAAATACTGAATGCAAATTCACAAAGAATGGATTGCTGCCACTGATAGCACCATGAACTGTGCATCCCTTGCAACCACTATCTGCCCCGTCTTAGGGTACATAATGTTTTGCAGCTGAGTGCAATATGCCCTTGTTTTGTTTCTGTTTAATATATATCTGCAATTTTCTGTAAATGTCTGTAATGAGCTGCAAGAACAAAATTTATCACTCATGTCTTCAAATGTTTGGTTTGAAAGAAACGCATTCTAATTCTAGCTAATTGAATTACATATTAACTCCGCTTTCAGTCGTTTCTATCTGCGGGATTTTTCACATTTTTCTATGATTCACTCTGTAATGAGTGTTTGTTAATTGGGATGATATGACTGTGTACCATCATGCATCTGGGTGCAGACAGCTGTTTTCTCTCTGCTCTGTGCTGGACTGGTACCGTGTGCAATAAAATTCAAGAATAAGTTATTTCTGGAAGCAGAAAACAACAGTAATAGTGTTGTAAAACACTGTATTTTTGTTTAAGCCAAGAAGCTGCAGCACAATTAAAATTGGCTGGCTTCACTAAATAGATAAAGGCAATTTTTTGGGAGACAGGCTTGTGCTCTGAAACACATACAAAGCAATCTTAAATGCAGACAGATAAAATAGTTATTGGTACACATTTAGCTTTCCTAATGTAATTCTAAATGTATTTTTTTAAATTTACTGTAAAAACTAGGTATAGCCAATATTTTAATAGACTGCTGCTCCTCTCAGTTCCCAGGCTTCTTCAGTTTCCCTGTTTGTCTGTATGTATGTTTTGAATGGTTTGCTAAAGACTTCAAACTGCTCCAACCTCTTTAGTCTTTGCCCTGAGACTGGATGTCTGCCACACCTCATGGGATTGTCATGTTACTATCATTTTGGAATTGATAGCCAGTTGAATAGGAGCCACTGGAGTCAGGTCTGGTTTGTATTTCACTATAAACACATACTGCCCTAGATCGAAATGAATAAATATTGAATGGAAAATTCACAAAAAAATGGGTTGTGGCTGCTGATAGCACCGTAAATAGTGCATCACTTGCAACAGCTGTCTGCCCTGTCTAACTATTCGATCCACACAAGATATTGTACAGGGCCCGGATTTTTGTGCTAAACCCTTTGTTCTGATTTGTTTTTAAAGTGTACTGGAGTAGTTAAACAACATTTGAGTCAAGAATGTCATAAATGCAGCTTAAAGAACAAAACTTTCCACTCAAATCTGAAAACGTTGAATTTTAAAGAGAACATGTTCTAATTATAATTATAATATATTTAATATCTAATTATCTATTAACTCCTTATCTTTCATTTACTTATACCTGTAGGACATCTCTCGTTTTTCCATGACTCTATCTGTATTGAGTGTTTTTGAGTGTTTTTTATTTGGGATGCTGTGCGCTCCCCCTCATGCCCTCTAGGCAGACAGCTCTTTTCTATACTCTGTGCTGGAGAGGTACATTGTGTGCAATACAACTCAAGGTTAAGATATTTCTACAAGCAGAAAACAACAGTAATACAAAATGGATGTTCTCTTGTCCTTATACCCTTGTGACTTTCTCCTTAGTTGCTTGTGTGACCATAAATGCTCAGATTAGTGAAGTCTGATGTGAACAGTGTGTCAGGGAGCCAATTTTACATTTAATTTTGATGCCTGCTTTGTCTGACATGTGTATTGCATCAAAAGGCGAACACTGTTAAAAAATAAAACATATAACCGGACAACAAAAACAATAGTACAAACATTTGTATTATAATTAACATTAGATAAATAAAGATAATAATCTATTATCATCTGCTATAGAACTAAAATGCTGCTTTTACCACAATCAGACTGCAACAGGCAGCCTGGTATTTTTTACCTGCGCTCATCCTGTTTACATTGTCTTTTAATTGCGTGAATATCAGCATTGATAAAGGGAAAGATTTTAGAGACAGATCTGTGCTTCAGACAGACTGAAATAACTAAAGCAGGTGTGTTCTTAGAAAATACAAGAGAGCACAGTGCACATCTGAGCTAGGGTTTACTATAAGACAAATAAAATAAAGCACATTTATGATAGAGAATCTGATGTGAGTGCAGAGAATCCTATGCAGGACTTGTTTTGGAAAACTTGAGGCAATGTTTTTGTCAGGATGACTGGAGACAATTGGCACAAATGGTATGCTTTCCCAATGCTCTTTTGACATGAGAACCTGGAATGCAGTGGTTGTCAAAAACAAAACAAAAACAAAGACTAAAAACAAACGAGGCATAACCTGATTGGGGCAGACATGGGAGCAAAATCCTGGTTGGCTCCACTGAAGAGTTAATTGGCCAAAAAGAGTGCAAACAATATGGATTTCTTTTGTTGGGAAAGAAACAAAACCACTGCAGCAAATAAACTGTCAAACAGAACAACAAATATCAGAGGAGAAAAAGAAGGAAAAACAGAAATCGCAAAGACAATTTAAGACCCAGAGTTATTAACAGTTTAATAATAATATAAATAATTATTTGGTAACCAGAAAAATTCTCATTAGATTCACATAGACTGCGATGGACTGGCCTGTCCAGGGTGTACCCCGCCTTACATCACCGAAAACAAAGTTATGGATCTTCTGTTGCATTTCTGTCAATTCATCCTCCTAAATATTACACACTGAACCTTTAAATCAGTTGGCTTCATCCTCCAGGCAACCTGGAAATCTTTCCCAAATTTCATGGAAATCCGTAAGTGCATCCAATAGTTGTTGAGACATTTTACCGGGGAGTCAACCAGCCAGTCAGTGGACCAACAGACGTGCATTGCCATCCTGCCATATTTAGAAACTGAATTGTATTTGGCATTTGTAATGTATAAAGTTTCTGTTTTTCTGTAGACCTAAAAACATGATAATAAGGCAAGACAATGGCTGAATTAATTAAAGATTTCCTAACTGAAGAATTAGAGCCATACGGGGCTGACTCTATCTTACCAACAAAGGCACTCCCAGTGTTTTCATGTTAAAGTTCCCTAAATACCTAAATGCTACCGGGGACCCCGATTTGGTATGATCATGGAGATGTTTATCTCATGATAGTGTTTTAATTGTTTAGGATATTGGAAATATTTTTTGAAATAGTGTGTGTTGATCTGAGGTGACTGAAATACACATTTTACTAAATTTCAAATTTTATGGAGACCCACGGTGGCAGTGTAGGGAAGTAAAAGACTCAAGAGAGGGCATCTGTGAGATCTCAAGTATTTTGTGTAGTACAGTACAATAATGTTTAACTTGCAGTGTCTATCAGTCTCACATAATGTAATTCAGTGCTAGCACAGGCAGCAACACTAGCACACTTATGATGCCAACAGAATCTATGTTAATTCTAACATAGTGTAATACATATGTTATTTGTATAATTTTCCTCCAACTTTCAGAAAGGTGTCAATGCTAATACTACTGGTGGGTGAAGATTAATGTGTGTCACTACTGAGAGAAGTACTTCAGGCTGGGACAGCCCTTTATTACAGAATGGTTATGCCCTCACCAATATGTTAAGGAACTGTCTATGAGCACAAGCTGAATGTGTTTTGTTGCTGTGCTTGCAGTATTGTTCCAGTGGCTATCCGTCCAGTGGACTCTAACCACTGGAACAGTATGTACACATTATTAGATTTAGACATGACATATGGTGGTGAAAATGTCAGACGACTGACTCAATCACTCATTACTGCATTAAAGTAACTGTAGCACAGTTAATGCTACCAGCTGGATGAAGCATCTGTAGAAAATAGCTGTATAAATGGGCAGAAGATCAGTCAAAGAATATAAAATGCTTCTACATTCAGTCACTTCTTATCAAAATCAGTGCATTAAAGAGACCTGAAATAAGAGTCACCAAAGTATTTTATATAGATTTGCAGAGTACACATTGAACATTATGTTGATTGTCCACTCTTGAAAATGTACAGCTGCTATGTGTTGATAAGACAGCAAGGATATCAAAAACAATTACAGTTAAAAACCTTAACTGAAAAACAGCAAGACACGACAAACAACAGAAATGTACAGTAAGACATGATTAAGCCACTAAAAAGTACAACCACAATTAAGCAAATTCATTCACTTTGCAACTCTGCCAGAGACATAAGCCCAAGAAATTTTACTCCATACCATACATACATAGCATTCCCTGAAAGTGAAACTGAGAAGTGTTAAATTAACTCTTTGTTTATGGCTAGCTTTGAAAATAGAGAAGTTTGCGGAGGAAGTTAAAGGAACCAGGCATTTGCTTGTAGAGCCCTTTTGCAGAGATTTGGGAGACTTCATTGTTGACCTGGAAATAAGGACAGTCAATAATCAGATGTGTCTATGTTTAAATTAAAAAGCTCTAAATGGTCAAGGGAATTTAAAAAAAGAGCCCCAGTTACTTTTGTTAGTACAATAAGAGAAGCTCACCATCATCAACATTGTGGACAAGTCATGGGTAGCAGCATTTTCCTCAAGAATACAGTCCAGTGTCTCGACATACCAGGAACCCGACTGGGTGTCTCTCCAAGACACGTAACCTGCATTTGTCACATTGTCAAAGGGGCATTAGGAAGATTGCAAGTCAAGTCTATCTATAGCTCTGACTTGACAAGTGTGTTATTAATCAAAATAAACACAGACGCATGAATGCAACACAAAGACATTGAGACACAAACACACCAGGAAAAGTAGAGTAGGACACCAGAATGTCACTCGGGGTGGGCAGTGTGGCTCTGGCGTCCGGTTCATCAGACATGCTCAGAGAGTCACTGCTGGACGACATTGGAATGGCGTCCATCTGATCATCAGTCCCACCGATGGATGGTTGGACCTCATCAGGCGACACCTCAAATCCTGTGTCTTTTTCACCTCAATGACAAAAACAAATGTTGCCCTATGAGACCACTTTAAGTGCATGCATAAGCTTTAAATGTTGTAGGATCGTTAGTTTGAGTTATTCAACAGTGTGTTAAATGTTAGCTACCTCCTCCACAGGCCTGGATGAAGAAAAGTTTGGGTTTGCTCTGTAACGATGGACAATGCTGGCCATTGAGGTAGTTTGTGATGTGCTGAACTGGGACATACTGTCCATCCACACCATACACAGCACCAGGGAAGCGGCTGTGACTCACCTATAAACATAAATGTGAGCATACATTAGGTGTTACGGGTAATCTGGGTCTGAACTTGAGTAAGTCAGAGATGTAGCATTTGATAGGAAAATGAAAACATGTCTTACCTCAGTCCCATGGGACAGCATGATGACAACACAGCAGTCATATTGTGAATGGTCCTTCTTAGACAAAGCTGACAGTGCATGTTTGATTTGCTGAAACGCAGAGATAATTGTTTTACAAACGTTACAACCAAAGCGCTCAAAGCGTTACACGTGGTTTTCACAAAGTAAGAAACGAGTCTTACCTTTTGCTTCAGGTTGGACTTAACGTCCACAATAAAGTTCAGTTTCTTGAATCTTCTCTCCAGCTTGTCACAGTCTATGTTGGACCCTTTGCGATTGCTCAGCTCGCTCTGAGGTTCAAACTCCACGTTGTTTATGATGAGGCAATGTCCGCATGGGCTGGCATCCATTTTGTAGCTCTGACACACACATACACAGTCAAAGGAAGCAGAATAAGATGCGCATCATTTAACAAAGCACTGACAATTTTCCTCTACAGCACCTTTGTCTTTCTGATGGCTGTTGAGTGCATCCTTACCTGAATACTATCCTGTCGAGTTCTGCCTTGGGGACTTGGTCTTATGTACTCCCTTTCAGGTGCTGTGACATAAGCATCAATATGTGCTAAGCATCAAGGACCTTACCAGACTGTTACCAATATGTAAATAAATCAAATAGCTTACATGGACTGGGAGTAGTATGGGGTCTCTGTACTGGATAGACTGGGACGTCATCTTTTCTTTGCTTATCAACATCCATTGGAGAGGCTATAAGAGAAACAAAGAGCACATACATGAGCAACACATTACACCAAAGTCTTCACATGACAAGACCAGAGAGTACAGAAATCTTTATAGTAATCATTTGCCTACATTGGCTATTTTTACAAACAGTTTTAATATTCGTGAAATATACCATTGTATTAGCACACTTACAGATTGGGAGGGGCAAGACAACAGTGTGAACAATCTGAGTGGGTGCTGCAGGCTGTGGTTGAACTGCTGGAGCTCCATTCTGCAGGAGCTCTGCCAAACTGTGCTGACCCGTCTCCCGAAGGCATTCCAGAAATAATGGAAAGGCCCGACTCCCACGGGTCTCTAAGTCCCGGACTAACTGTCTGGCCTGGTCTCGTCTGGTCCCAGAGCTCTGACAGGACAAACAGTAACAGGTGTGTACAAGCAACTAATTTGCTCTGAGCGTTCACAACCACCACCACCACAAACAACACCTGAACCTGAAACCCAATGCCGTGACCTAAACAGCTGTCTTACCCGTATGTCATCGATCATGTCCTGGGTGAAAATTTCCTTTTCAAGAAGGCCATCGTAGAGATTTAATGGGTCCAAGTCTCTCACGAGATTGGTCCTGTTGCGCTGAAGAATCTTCCTATGTATTTCCTCCATTCTCCAATACTAACAACATTCACGAGGGAGACAAAGAGGCATAGTAAAATTTGTCGCTAACACATTTTGTTACGATTACAGTCAGTCGGTGTGTAATGATCCCACTCCTTTGTAAAAGGGAATTGTATCTTGTTCCTGTTCAAGAGTCAGAAGTTACCTTTCATTTCTCGTATTTGTGCTCGGTTGCAGTAGCCAGTTCCTTGTTTACATCAGCGTTGTCAGTGATTGGTCCACTGAGAGAGCAGAAAGACAAAAAAAAAAAGAAAATAAACTAGGTGGATTTGATTTTAATGCCCGCGCGCCGCTGCCACACGGCCATCATACGGTGAAGCATTCACACGAAAAAACCGCGGCGCGACGAACAACAAAACCAAGCACACACAAACGAAAAACAAAATGTCACCATATACTCAATCTCCCGAAATGCATTTCGACACTGGCCTCCCCCCGCCCCCCGCTTCTTCTCCTGCTTCGCAACAGCAGGTTAAGAGCTTCCCCTGGAGGAACTGCAGGATGCTGCTGAACACACCCTTTGCATTTCGCTGTCTCTTCACAACAGCGTTAAGCAACAAGATGAAGAACATCAAAGCCACCAAATATGTGGCGTAGAGCCGGTTGACTGCTTCTGCTTGAGGTGACTGGGAATAAAGCGTTAACGTTAGAGCTGTTGGCGGTGAGACAGCTTACTTAGCCACTGTAGCAACGCAAACCCTAGTGAAAAAACTGCATGAACGTTTTTTATCTTCGAGGAATAACGTTAATGTCACAGCCCAGTGACATGCCAGCAGTATTATGATATTGTAATGTCCGTTGCTGTATTAATTAGCTGACTCATATTACCCAGCTTGCCTAGCTTCTGTGGTTAGCATGCTGTAACTTTAATGCCATTTTGTCTTCATCATTTTGCATCATTACAAGGCTAGTGTCAGTATGGAGGAAAAGCTGTTTCAGATGTGCTAGTCAGCTCAAGGCTGTGTCATGATTTCAAGTCTGATCATTCCTCAGATTGAATCCACTTTAACCTGATGGTTCTTCTGATGTGTTAAAGGTATCTGTGATGGCAGGGTCAAAGATGTCTGTGCAGCTGGCTGTTGTGGTGGTCCTCTCAGTGCTGCTGACAGGAGCAACCCACGCTGGGCCTGAGATGGACCCATACAAAATCTTAGGCGTAACCAGGAGTGCCAGCCAGGCTGAGATCAAGAAAGTCTATAAGCGTCTTGCAAAAGAATGGTAAATATTTGCCCAGGACAGAGACCTGTTTTTATAGAAGTCATTCAAGTATTAATGAGCGTCTTCTTCTCAAGGCATCCTGATAAAAACAAAAATCCAGGTGCTGAGGACATGTTCATCAAGATTACCAAGTCTTATGAGGTTAGTATTTTTTGAAAATGGAATTCATCAATATATTAATAACCTTTTGTATCATGTGGTATGTGTATGTAAGCTGTGATAAAAGCCAGTTAGGTATGCTTGAGAGGAAGATTTCTGCCATACTGACATTTGTTCTACCCAAAATCTAGATCCTGTCCAGTGAGGACAAACGTGCCAATTATGACCGTTACGGGCAGACAGATGACACCCAGCCATACGGCAGTGGTCGAAATGGTCATCGTCACGACAGCTTTTACTTTGACGAGTCCTTCTTCAACTTTCCCTTCAACAGCAAGAACCACAGGGACTTTGCTGACAGCAAGTACATATTGCACTTTAACCAGTATGTAAACGACGTGGTGCCTGACAGCTACAAGAGACCATACCTGATAAAGATCACCTCTGACTGGTGCTTCAGCTGCATCCACATCGAGCCTGTCTGGAAAGAGGTGGTGCAGGAGATGGAGACTCTAGGTTTGGAATGAAGCTATAAATCAGTCAAAGTTATGCAGCAGCCCTGCATAGGGCGAGTTGAAAAGACTGATCTGTGCATGTTTGTTGACATCCTGTCTTTGCAGGTGTGGGAATAGGTGTTGTGGATGTTGGCTATGAGAGACGGTTAGCCAATCATCTTGGTGCTCATCGCACCCCATCAATACTTGGTGTCATCAACGGCAAAATTACATTTTTTCATTACGCTGTAGCAAAGGAGCACCTGAGGCAGTTTGTTGAAGACCTTCTTCCTCAGAGACTTGTGGAGCGGGTAAATATCTGCCTGTCTTGTGATAAACATTGCATATGCATGCAGTGCATTACTAGTAAGCATGACTAAAAAGTTGCTTTCTATGTAAAATGTAGACCGATGGAACAGATTTATAACGGAGACATTTTGCATTTTCTGTATTTCAGGTCACAGACAAGAATGACCTGCAGTTCTTGAACAGCTGGCATGAGCTCAACAGGCCACACGTGCTCCTGTTCGACCAAGTGCCTGTAGTTCCTCTGCTATACAAAGTAGGCTCTTGCTTTGCTGGTTTTTATGTGAAATGTATCTCAGGTGCCGCTGACAGTAATTGCATCACTAACACAGCTCTCTGCATCTCCATAGCTGACAGCGTTTGCTTATAAGGACTACTTGCAGTTTGGCTATGTGGACCAGGGCCTTGCAGAGACCGCCAATCTGCAGAAACAGTTTAATATTAACACGTACGCTCCAACCATGCTGGTCTTCAAAGAGAACATTGACAAGCCCGCTGACATTATCCAGGTAAATCACAGAAGCAGGGAGCTTGAGAAAAGAAAGTAGTTTCACTTTCTTTTTGACTGGTTTGATGTAATTATTCACTGAAATGTCACCTCATACTTTTTCTTTGTTGTTATGTTTGTTCTCTGCAGGCTAAAGGAATGAAAAAGCAGATTATTGATGAGTTCATGTCAAACAATAAATTTCTCCTTGTGCCACGGCTCGTTAACCAGAAGCTCTTTGATGAGCTGTGTCCTGTCAAACAGTTCCACAGACGCAGGAAGTAAGCAATTCAAATATGAGACCAAACTCAATTCGTTTTTTGATGTAATTTATTACAGGTAGTTCGCATTCACTGAGTCACTTTAATGTCTTTCCTTCCCCCATCAGATTCTGTGTCCTGCTGATCACAGGTGATGAAGAGACCTTTTCTTTTGCAAACCAGGTGTTTCTCTCATTTGCCTCTACCAATACCAAGGAAGTTGTGAGGTTTGCCTATGTGTACCATCGGCTACAGCAACCTCTGTGCGACATTCTCATGCAGAACAAGGACAGTGCACAGTCACCACCACAGGTACACTCATACGTGTCCTAACACTTCAGCTGCCAGTTCCACTGTGAATCTACCTCATATATGGAGATTTGAGAATTGTTGTTGGTATTAATTCAGTATATTTGTTTTAATAAATCAGTAGAATAATGTATGTAATGTAATGCACACATTTTCCAGACAAAGTAATGATTTCAAGGATTATTCCTCACTGCCATAACAAACAGCTAGGGACATTTGTAAGAAAAACAACGCACCCCTGCCTTTATAAATGATCCACTTTTATGTTGTAAAGAATGCTTTAATATACTTATAAAAAGTGTTATTATTCGTTTTTTTACTCAGGTGGTGATCCTGGAGAGGCGTAATGCTGCAGGGAAGGCCTTGTTCAAGCCAGTGACGGCCTGGAACGGCAGCGAGGAAGACAGGCAGTGTCTTCTGGAGGAGCTGGAGCGACTTCAGAAGGACCCGTCCATCCTCATCCATGACGCCGTGCTGCCTGAGCTCAACAACGAGTTTGCTTCTGTATGTTCTTTGTGTTAAAACAGTGGGTTTGAGCAATGCTCATCTGTGCACCCAGTATTCTTTATTAACCAAGAAGTGTTTGGTAAATATCACACGCCAGTCCTGTTACTAAATGTCTCACTCTGTAGATGTTTGTAATCCGATGGATCTTTGCATCTTATGATTACCTCTCTGAAGTCATCGACGATATTCTGCATAACAACTGGTAGGTAGAAATCTCTAACTGATGTTTAATTTGAGATTTGAGAAGTAATTCCACATATATGTAAGAATCAGACATTAAAGATGAAGATTTTCTGAAGTAAAAAAAAAAAATTGCACTACAACAGTATTTAATTTGCATGGAAGCTTCCTTCCACCTCACTGCTGAGATGTAAATACAGTGTGTCTTGTTGCACTAAGACATCTGTGATGATTTGCAGGCGTGAGATGATGCCTCTTCTGTCCCTCATCTTCTCTGCCTTGTTCATCTTGTTTGGAACCGTGGTCATCCAGGCCTTCAGGTTAGTTGCTTTACCAAACACGTTTTCACTAGACCACCAAAAGTGTTAACGATAGCAACATCACATTTTCCTGGGATTAGTGTAAGCCTAAGTATAAAGGAACCTAAAGACTGGCCAAAGAAAAAGTAATAATGCCATTTATTTTACTCTTCATTTTTTTGTTTGTTTGTTTTCCAGTGACTCAAGTGACGATAAGCAGACTAAACCAAAAGCAAAAGATGGAACAAAAGCAGAAAATGGATCACCGGGGGCCGGTAGTACTTCAAGGCAAGAATACACTTATAATTGACATATTAACATTTATCGAGTGCAGGATTCATCATGTTTTTAAGCTCTTTTATTTTGGCTGTTGACTCTAGTCGGCCTCCCAAGAAGAATTTTGTGGAGGTGACGGAGCTGACAGATATCACTTACATGAGCAACCTGGTGAAGCTGAGGCCAGGACACATGAACATAGTGCTGGTGCTCACTGATGCCTCCAAGAACATTCTCCTTAGCAAGTTTGCCAAAGAGGTTTACTCTTTCACGGGGTAAGCTGAATATGTATTTTTCCATGTGTGGAGTCCATTATAAGTGTTTTTTGAACATTTTATTGTGTTTTAAACAACCTTGCTTATAGCAACTTCATCACATTCATTATTTCAACACTCTCCTAGGAGCCTGACGCTGCATTTCTCCTTCCTGAATATTGACAAGCACAGCGATTGGATGAACACACTGCTGGAATATGCCCAGGATGCCACGCAGATTGATGCAGACGACGATGACGGAGGCAACCACAAGCTAGACTACACCGGCTACGTGCTGGCGCTTAACGGCCACAAAAAGTACCTCTGTCTGTTCAAGCCCGTCTACACTGGGGAAGACCTTGACAGTAAGTCATCAGAGGATGAAGGGGCCGCTTCAGGAGGGAGGTCGAGATCCAGTTTGCGTGATGACCATCCACCGCGCAAGTCCAACCGATCCCGCAGCATATCCACCCTGCAGATCCACCACAAACTGGACCGCCTGGGGTTGTGGATGGAAAGGCTAATGGAAGGCACTTTGCCTCGCTATTACATTCCCGCCTGGCCAGGACTAGACAAGATCACCCCCAGTAAATAGGTCGAGGCGAGTTAGCAAGGACATGGTATTTATCTACTGTCACACTGCCCTCGTGTTTTGCTGAAAGTAGAGCTGCCTTTTTTGCACTTAAGATATTTAATAGGTACAGATGTCTTTAAAGTTGGGTTAATATTACAAACCTGGCTTCAGTGCAACTACTGTGGGACAGGTCCTTTAGTGTACCCCTCTTACACTCAGTGCATGCTGTTTTCTACTGCTGATTGTCATATTTCAGTCAGGCAAATGCTGCTGCTACAGCCTTGAGAACTGAAAACTGAATCACTGTGGCCGCCTTTACTCTCCTGCCGTCATGACCATGAGTCATATTCACACACAATCAAGGCGACAGGAGGACTACGTTCGTCTTCATTGATGAATACTGTGAATAGAGATGCATGTCTCATACAACACTAAATCTCTTTCCATTTTTATGCATCTCAGCCCAATTTCTTTTCAGTTGAAAATGATCTCCTGAATGCGGACTCGCTTGTGCAATATAGCGTACTGCTATGATGACATAGCCTCTTACGCTGGACCTCAAGGGTTTATTCATGTTAGGTTGTGGTTCAAAATGTATTTCACTTGGTTCATTTAACAACCTCAGTCAGCCAGTAGCTTTATGTAGCAAACATAACAGGCTGTCTTTATTTTCTGAATGTTTTCTAAATGGCCACTATTAACTGAAACATTATGTCATCTTGAATTGTGTAAAGTCAAACATAGTGTATGCTTTCTTGGTTTATTGTAATTGTTGGTGTTGTTATTTATCATTTGTTTTGTCAACATTAAGTGTAAAATGCCATTAATATAATTTGTTATGATGTAAATATTGTACAGAATCATTATCTAGGACCTGTTTGAAAGATAAGGTGAATAGTTTACATGGATCTATCAAAATGCTGTAGTCATTGTTTTTTTAAGTGTAAAAAAAATATGTCAGCTACTGTCAGTTGGTCTTCAATAGTGCATTTATCCTCTTGTTGGTTATAATAAAATGCTTTGTTTGTTAATTACCGCTGAAAAATTTAATATTTTGTAGATTTTGCTTATTCAGCAGGACAACTTTGGCATTTAATGAGAAATACCTTGCAAAGTACCTGTGGTGTCATTTGGTGGAGACACCTCCACTAGATTACATCCTGCTAGGTTTAGACCATGGCAGCACAGGATAATCTCAATTTAATTCTAATACAGATAACAAAAATGGTTACTATTACTTTTTGACAAACACTGTCCTTTTTAATAGCATCACTTAATGGGCACATTCTTCTGCTGACATTTGCCTCCTGGATGTACATGGGAGTGGAATGTGTGGGACTGGTGGAGCAAACTTCTCACGTGACAATGTTGTGTCATCACGTCTTAGTGTGACCTTTGTATTTGAAAGTCATAGACCTTTTTCAGAGCAGACATTTTTACTTGTCCTCAAGGAATGATTTTAGGACCACTACTTTTAACTTACATGTTATAAATGACGTCATCAGGAAACACAGCCACAATTTTGGAATATTAAATATTAAATAAGTTTTCATAATTATATGTTCTGCCAGTTACACAGAAGTTAATGTGCACATGAGAACAGTTATAATAAGTTGTAGTTATAATAATAATAATGATAATGATGAACTTTATTTATATAGAACTTATTAAAACAAAGTTATAAAGTGCTTTACATGATCAAACAAAGATTTAAAAACATTTCAGGACACAGACCATAAAATCATGCAATTTAAATGATGCAAAGTTGAAATGGTATGCATGATGCTGGTAAGTTTGTTTTTGATGGAGATGGTGCAGGGTAAAGAAGCACAGGGAGCAGTACAGCAGGATGGGTTGAATTATACAAGACGTGAGTGAAACTGAGTTTGTAACTCCCTCCTGCCAGGTGGCAGAATTATGTAGTAGTAAAGGATCAACAGGAGCTAGGGGTAAGAGACAGTGCTCTTGAGTTTGTGCAGTACACGGAGTTGCTGGGATCATTAATGGATATAAGTGTTTAATCAAAACTGAGTTTATTGTCTATAATGAGTCCAAGAATGTATTATTTGAAGCTGCTCACCTGTTAATCTGTCTTGCGGGTTCAGTCCAGTGTGGTGTGCTAACAACCAGTTATTTTGTTTTGTCCATGCTCAGCTGCAGGTACTTCTAAGTGCACCAACATGTGAACTGAGAAATAGAATTTTGATAGGCTGTGACAGAGTTATTGTGACCTCCTCTTAATATACAGATTTAAATGTGATGCAAATCTGTCATTCTGTGGATGTCACACACATTTTGCAATATTTAATATTGCTGAATAGCCTAATTGTTAATAAATATATATTTTCTCCCAAACACACAAAATTGTATTTGCACATGCAGGATGTCTTTTAGTATTTTTGTATTCATTTTAGCAAAAATCCAATCGTGCTCACTATCTTCAAATCATTTATTTTTAATGGAGAAATGATATTGCTAATGCTATGCTGTCAGGGTCTCATCCTGCCACATATTTGCTGCCATCTGGTGGCCCCATAATAGTAAATACCTATCCCCACCTAGAGTAGGCAGCATATGCCCATGGGAGTCTCCCCCCCCCCAACACTTGTTTCTGTTTTTGGAAAGTTAATTTGTTGTCGTCAATTCTGCCTTTCTTTCTCTGTTGTCCCCCACCGGTTCTTTCTACCTGAATGGAGATCATGTAACATGTAGTCAAGTGGATTAGAAAAAAAAACTGTCAAAATTAATACTAATAATTATTATTATTTGACTCTTCAGCAAAAATGTGCAGCCTACTTCAGTTAAGAGGAACAGGTCGTTATAATGGATATGAAAAATAGCCAATCCCAGCTGACATGGGGCAAAAGGCGGGATACACCCTGGACATGTGCCAGTACAAATACAAAAGATCCTTCAGAAAAATATAAATAAATAATTAAAAGACAATAGATATTAAAAACAAGATTTAAACAATGCAATTAAATTACTAATTCGCTAAACAGAGCTAAAAGCCTGGTCAAATAGAATTTTTTTTTGCTTAGATTTAAAAGTGTCTAGTGTCCGGGCTCCTCTCATGCTCTCTGTCAGCTGGTTCCACTTAAGAGCAATAATAGGTAAATGCTACTTCTCCATGTTTAGTTTCTCCCAAGAAAATCCTGTGTAAGTGAAGTGTTTTCATGTAAGTTTTATTCTTATGAAAGGCTAGCCCCTACACTGAGTGCAAAAAAGACCACTCCCCCGCACAGGTGTAACCAAAAACAAGAAAAACATGGATCTGTTGGATAATATTTTACATTTAATCAAAGAAACACAAAGTCCCTGTTTACTATCAGTTAATCTTAATAAATTGATATGAATGGCTAAAGCAGTCATTGCTAAGATGTAGAACTGCTTTGTTTGCTTTAGTTCATTTGAGACTTGGGATGAAAGTTGAGGATGGTGTGCTGGTAATGCAGAACTGGTAAATTGTTGTGGTGCTTATCTGAGTTATTTGAGGTGGACCTATGGTAAATTGTTCTGGTCCATATGATATTAATATGTGGTCAGTTTTGTAGGTCCTGAGCAGGCACTAAACATGAACATAACTCACGAATTCCCACACCTTGCCCACAACATGCAAGACACATGGCCCATGTACAGTAAGGTGAGCATACGGTAAATTTATTTGGACCAGATTCTGGTCCATCCACTAGACACCTGACATCTGGCCCAAAAAAGGTGGACCTCTGGCTAAGTTGAGCCAGACTCAGCTTGAGTCCATGCAGTCATTCAAGGCCAAATGGGGGCCATAAGAGAACTGCAGATGAGGGTCAGGTTTGAGCCAAACATTCGTTACTACCTGGCTGGCAGGCATTGTGGACCTCGAGAACAAGGGGTCTCTAAATGGAGTGGCTCTGACTCAGGAGATACAGCGGGTTGTTCACTAAGCAGAAGGTTGGTGGTTTGATACCAGAAATGCTGAGCCCAGGCAAATGTTCCTCAATGAGATAGAGGATTTCCTATATAAAGGCATAACACACATTTAAATTAGTTTAGTCTTTTCCATACTCACTAGCAAAACAATTCCTAATAATACATTCTACAGGTGGTGCATTGAAGTCAGTAAGAGTGAACAACATGATTGTATCTAGAACTCAGGCAATATTTAGTCAGTTTAGCTGTCAAAGAAAAACTAAGAACCAAACTCTGATGTCCTGGTGGACAATAAGCCTATGATACCATATTTTGTGACTACAAGATTTCAGGTTTATATCCTGTTAGAGAACTTTGAGTGTCATCCTCTTGTTTCTCTCTGTTGTCTATTGTGAACTGCCGCTTGCAGCTTTGATAACATTTTTATGTTGTATTTCTTTAATCAACTCATGAACAGTTTCACTGTAACGCTTCAGATCCTGCAGCTCCACCTGTGTGTGTTCAGGCATTGATAGAACGGTTAATGGCATTCACAGACAAACAGATCAGTTGGAAAATGCTATTTATGTTCCATTCATGGAAAAGGGGGTAAGGATAGTGTTTAATACACATTAATGTTACAAATACTGATGTCAAAGATTATGATTTTACTTGCGCTGTAATATAATTGTATAGATTCTTGTGGGTGAGATGTGATAAGATTTTTCCATCAATACACACATTGTGTGCAAAAAACGCTATTGCTGCTCAAAGCTAGCTTGTATTGAATGGTGTGGGGGATTCCGGTGGAGATCTTGTTTGACCGTTCTGTGATGAAACTGCCCTGACATTCATGGACATGATAGTCTGTGCACAGCTGTGTTCCCCCACCTAGCCCTTATTCCCTACAACTTATTTTGATATATAATATATCTGGGAGGAGCCAGGCAGAAATCAAGGACGTATGAACTGACTGATGCTTGTTAAATGCAGTACATTATTTTTATTTCTGTGATGTCTTCCAGTGGTGCTTCTAGCTGACAATGCGACAGCCTGAGGGGTTGACAGAACATCAGATCTCGCTTTCACTCTCCATCAAAGGAGCCTCCTTTTTGCACAAAACACACAAACAACAAGTTAACCCTATGAGGATTTAAAAGGACAAGATCGTTTGAGATTGTTAGAAATATTGGTTGGGACAATTCAGCTACAGTTAAACAATGGTAGGTCCAAATCAAAATCTATGGTAGTAGTAGTAGTAGTTATACCTTTAATAAATACACAGAGAATTTGTCTGAAAAGTGTTGAATGTTAGACAAATCTAAATTACAGGCTTTTAGTATGCCTTCGGCTATAGCAGATAATCACAAGCTTTTAGTGCAGATGCTAGTTTTGGTGCCAAGATAAATAATTTACTTGTGAGATTATTTTCTGGCCTCTGCAGTGCAGACAGGGTTGCTGATAGGGCCCTTTTGTGCCATGTGACGAAAGGGAGGGAGTAGAAAGCCATATTAACTCTTCCACCAACTACTTTAAAAACAGTCCAGAAGCCACTCTGCTTGACATCAGACATCCGGCCATCACCAAGCGTTATCATGAGCAGTGTAGTCCAGAACCCCTACATTGGCCGAACGCCAGCCAGTCGGGTGAGTAGCTAATAGTGTTTAGGATAGATTGATTGATAAAGGAATATGATTGATGTTGAAAGATGTTGTGTGGATATGCTGCCCATATATCGAGTACTATATGGATCCATGAAAAGGGGAAGATTGTGGTGGCCCAAGATAGTTTCACATCTGGTTCTCTGACTTTCTTTTCTTGTCCTTTGCTGAGGCATCACTGTTCTTCTGTTCAGTCTCACTGAATGTAGTTAGAGGATATATGTTCCATCTTCATCATCAGGATGTGGAAAGAGGGTCTTAAATTATTGAATGGCTGGGGATTTTCTTGTATAAGCGCTCTAGCAGGTTAGGAAAATGGAGTGAGCAGAGATTGCACTCTTTATTTGCATGTGTGAGGACATCAAAAAGGTTGGCCTTCATGGAAATTTGAAGTTATCATACAACTGCATTTATAAAGTGTGGTACTATTAGCTTATGAGAATTTATTGCAATAAATACCACCTTATGATATTGTTTGTAAAAACAAACAGATATACATAAAGAATGATTACACACTAAGCTTCACTATGCTCAGATGACATCAGGGAACCGTGTAGTACAGTCCACTGTCTACTGAATTTGGCTGCTTTTGTCAGCTATCTCCATTACAGCTGCAAACATTTGGAATACCATACCCAGCACTATCAGGCAGTGCTGTAGTTTTAAATCACAATTAAAATCATGGCTGAAACATAACCAAGCATGTGACCATTAACCACAAAGTACTGTATTGTATTTCATTTTTTGTGTGATGTAATGTTATAAATAGAAGGTGCTTTTTTTTTTATACAGGAGACAAACATATGCCATGGGTCTCTACTGATGGACATACAACCCGTGTTTGACACGTTCATAAAATGCTCTAAACTAATCTGGGCTTCGTAAACAGGATAAGATTATTTATTTTTCGGTACTGGTTTAATTAGAGATATGCCAACTAACAAATTATTTTGTGCTGGTGATTAGCTCAGATCTGAACTTTGTCACAAAAGGACTTAATGACCAACCACTAAAATTATTTTTATTGGTGCTCTACAGTCTAGTTTGAATTCTAATCTTACACTAATACTTGTGGATTATTTGGCTCAGTTTTCTGCACTGGGGGAATCGAACCACAGACCCTCCGATGACTAGAAAACCCACTCTACCACCTGAACCAGAGCAGCGATCTACATGTGTAGATTGCTTGCCCTCTCTTTGCTAGTCACAAACTCTAGGGCTGTGTTCGAAATCGCATGCCAACATACTGCCTACAACATACTGAATTAGTATGTACTGTACACTGCCTTCTAAACAGATTTTGAGGCAACTGAGTAAATACGCACACGGCGCCTGCTCAGATATTCTGGGAAGGGTCTTTCTTATATTGCAGAGGAGTCTTTCACAAGGGAAGAATTAAATTAATTATAAATGCAGGAGGAGAAAATATTCCCTTCAGCAGAATAAAGAAAAACACATAACCCACCCTTTTTCCTGAATCACCCTCCCCACCTGATAAAATTTGGGCAGTCCTTAAAAATAAATCAACTCTTCCCAGTGCAGATGGACCATCTAATCAGCATTCGCCATATCTATACTCATCATTTATAATGGAAGCATTTACAGAAGGGAAATGTATTGAATAGCTTTTGCTACAAAAATGCCAATGAGAAAAAGCAACAAACTATGGTATGTTTTCAGGATAAACAATTTTTTTAACTGGTCTTTTACAGACAGTTTATTGTGTTCCTAATTCAACACCATCAGTGTCACATTATCTAAGCCTATACTCACTTTGCTACCTATTTGTCTCCTTGTATGATCCTGACAACTTTATTGTGATACTGTCAGATCTCAAAAGATCATCTTGTCTTTCAATTCTTCCTTCAGCCAACAGTGCTATGTCTCCCCAAATGCATGCCACAATTCCACAGATGTCTACCCAGGCACCTAGTGTGTGAGTATGGATCTTGCACTGTTTTAAATGGCATTGTCATGGGCATGTGTGCATGTTCATCTTTTCATCTGCAGAGACACTTAAGTAAAGCACATCAGTACGTCATGCACAATACTTAACTCGCCTATAAATTATTCAGAGTTTGTACTTCAATAATGCAGACAGTAGAGAAAGAGCAGAGACCATGAAACACAGCTGTGATTATGTTGCAAGCCATGATGTACATGGCAGTGGGAAGGGTTGAGAGGAGGGTTAGCTGATGATGTCCTGATGATTGACCGACCCACTCACATTGGTGGAGGTGGTATTTATTGTCATGGCTCTATCACACTCCTGTTTGATTTTGACACCAGCTTTTGTTTTGACATCAACTTGTAGATGCCCAAGCCTGGGGGCAGTGGAGGGGTGCCACCTGGGAGTCGAGACAGCAGTGGGATATGTCGAAGCAGTAGCATCAGCAGTGCAAGTGGCGGATCTGGAGGCAAAATACTGTCACTGTCATCCATGAATGAGAGTGTGCACAGTGGCCTGAGTTGTTTCTTGTCAGAGCAAGCACTGGAGCAGGAAGAAAAGCAGCAGCGCAGTAGCCAGTTAGCAGAGTTTCAGCGTCTGAGAGAGGTCCGCGCAGCTGCTCAGCTCAAAAATCTGGAGGATTTCCTTAGGATGAACCATGTTTCACTCAGAGACAGCATGTCTTATGCCACTGGCATGATCTACAGGTAAGATGAGCTCAGAGCTATAACCGTGTTATAGATATGTGCATATAGCCCTGAGCTAAAATGTGGAAGTGGCCAAAATAAATCTACAACTAAATCAACCAATTACAAAGTAATTAAGGAGTCATGGTGTGAACCTATGGAAATCAACTCCTAATAAAAAAAATAATCTTCCCCTACTTACTGTTTAGCTAAAGAATAAAAATCCAACAAAAAGCGAGCACACTTACAATGTAGTGACTGAGTCCAGGAAATCCAAAATAAAAGTGATCCACAAGGAAAATACTAAATCCACAAAACACTGGGAAACAGGGAGATGCAACAAGGCGGTCAAAACACTGCAGAGCGTCAGGACACAACAAAACACCTGAACAACACATGAACAGAAACACCAAATATTTATACACAGGGGTTAATGAGCAGGGTGGGAGCAACACAGGTGACTGGGATCAGGGTTAACGAGACACAGAGACAGCAGGGGAAAACAGACAGACACAAATAAAGCCCAAGGGAAACTAATAACCAAGAAGAAACAGAATAATATAAATAACTAATCCAGGATATAAGTAGACAGATCACAAATACTACAACTAACAGGGAAAACCGACCGAACTACGTTTAAAAAGAGCGCAGAGCAGACAAGGGAAAAATAACACAGAAGTACACAGACCATAAGTAAACACTAAGACATGAACAGAGACACAGACTAAATAACACATACTGGACAACAGGACAATACACAGGACAGAACCCAAAACCCAACATACCATACGACAGAAACTTAAAAGACAAAGAAAGGAGGCATACAGCATGACCGACAGCTACGTCAGGATGCTGTTTGTGGACTACAGTTCTGCATTCAACACCATAAACCCCATAAAACTGGTCAACAAAAAGTGCAAACACTAGGTCTGGGAGCCAGTCTTTGTCACTGGATCAAAGACCCCAGCATGTCGGGCTTGGCCAACACTGCTCCTCCACCATCACTCTCAGCACTGGGGTCCCACAAGGCTGTGTTCTTAGCCCATCCCTTTACTCTGTTCACACACACGACTGCAACTCATCCCACAATTCCAGTACTCATCAAATTTGCAGATGACAAAAACCATAGTGGGACTCAAAACTAACAATTAGGATACTGCACACAGAGGGGAGTTTCAGACACTAACAACCTGGTGCAGGTTTTATTACAGTTAATAATAATTTCCAGCTGTTGTGAATTTAAGTGTCTCCCCTGTATTGGTTGTCAGTAAAGGGTTGGCACTGTCAAAACTTGCTTTCTGTCTCTTGTCCACACTGTTGGCTACAATACCAATCTGATGTCAAATGTTCAAGCAATACTATTTAATAATATTGACAGCAAGTTTATGAAGAATGGGATTTTCTTAGTATGTCAGCAGTCTGTCCAAACCTTTCAGGTTACTTTATTTGTAACCGTAGATAGATTTGGTTTGTGTAGACAAGGCATCCATCTTGACACAACACAGACAGTAGAAAAACACGATTAAAGTACTCCAATAACCAGAACTTAAAAAGAGGAAAATTATAATGAACCACTAAAAATAAACAACCAGTAGAATAATTAAAAAGTTAAGACTACAACTTCTGAGTGAAAGCTTCTGTGACAAAACAATATTTATACTGCTTTGTTCTACACCATGGCACTACAAACCAATTCACTGTGCAAAGGGTGGGGGGAGTTATACTTTATAATTTGCTGTTCTCACTGGACTGTGCTTTTTTTTTTTCAACAGAAATCTGGGCAAATCAGGTCTGAGAGTGTCCTGTCTGGGATTAGGTGAGTGGGATATACATGCATCTACAATGACAATAGCACCATGAACATCTACTGTATGTATGCAGTATGAGACAAAATAACTGAATGAGAGGATTTTCTTCAGTAACATTCCAGAAATGAGCCTCTCCAAAGCGATCACACAGTACAGCTGCTGTCTTAACTTTCGTTGTTTGTGTTGTCAGATGACTTTAGACTATAAAATATAGATTTGATGCATGTCTCAGTCAGCAGTGCAGTAGTCTAGATTCTTTGTACACCTAACCAGTTTATGTGGACATATAAACAGTAGTGCCCAACCTACCAACTGTAAGAATGCATCTCATTGTTCCTCTGATCATTGCAATCCTCACAGATAGCAGGAATGCCAAGTCCTCACAAAGCAGGCACGCACACCTAAATCTTCAACTGTGGACTGAAAATTGATACGTTTGATTTATAATAAAGTAAAAAAGATCAGGAATGAATCGCATGTTGTGTAAAATATTTCTACTGCAATAAATAGCCTTCACTAGAGTTAGTTAGCATTTTAATAACAATTAAAACACATGTGATGTTGACCCCAGGCCTGTACAGAATATATCAGACATCTCAGAATCAGCCCTACTCTAATTACTTACAGCTTGCTGCAAATCTTTATTTTATAATCATGATGTCGTCTGACACAATCTGCATAATGACAAGAGCTGTGTGATCGGCTACATCAACATTTGATATGAGTGACCCCCATAACACCAGGCAGACTGTGTTTTCACTGTTTTATGTTCAGCTGTGCTTCCTGCTGCTCAGACCTAATTGTTGGCAGAGGATCACAGGCCTCAGACCTCTCCAAAATCCCCACAGCACGGGCACTTTCGTTAATTACTTTAATCTTTTGACAAACACATGGATTTAGCGGTTATTGACCTTCTCCAAACCCCAATTTGTATTTCTTTATCAAATATGCAGAGGAGGAGCAAACCACAGAGTTTAAATGTGATTATATTAATATAAACATACAAAATATGCACTCTGAGGAGAGATAAACACATCAAATCTGACACACCTTCATGAGTCGTGGCACAGACCAAAGTTATCTTTTTAATTAAGTGTTAAGGTTTCACTGGAGGATTCAGAGGAGGACACAAGTTAGATGTCAAACACACGATCTGATTTATTATTAACAGTGCAGGAAAGGAAACGAATGGTTTGGGATTAAGCGGAGTCTTCCAGACAGAGCGGGGCTTGGTAATGGCATCCTTCAGTTCACAAAGGACTGGAGACCACTGGTTTCAACTGGGAGACATGGAAAGTAGGGTGAATCTTCATAGACCGGGGCAGCTGGAGTCTAACAGTGGAGGGGTTAATGATGACATAGGGGCCAATTTACTGGGGCTACAGTTTTCTGTAATCCACTCTCAAGGGAATATTTAGGTATACGATGTCCTGGGGAATACCATGGAGGCGGAACACATGCTGGATGAGGAGGTCAGCGGTTTCATGTGCCGCGGGCAACTTGGGCAGAGCAATGAAATGGATAGACTTGGAGAAACGATGAGTACAGTGTCATTACCTTGGGATGGAGGCAGGCTGGTGACGAAGTCCAGGGCTATGTAAGACCAGGGTCGGCCAGGCACAGGTAAGGGACAGAGGTCACCGAAAGGGTGACGATGTGATGGTTTTTATGATCAGTTCAAACAATGAAGGGTTGCTCAGTTCCCTCGAGCCAATGCCGCCACTACTCTAACGCCAACTTAACCGCTAAGAGTTCCCTGTTTCCTACATCATAATTTCTCTCAGCAGGGTTTAGCCGGCATGAGAAAAAGGCGCAGGGATGCATCTTTTGATCAGGGCCTGAACGCTGGGATAACACAGCCCCAACCCCACTGTCTGAAGCATCAACCTCCACGATGAATTGTTTGGAGGGATCTGGATGGACTAGGACAGGAGCAGTCGTGAACAGGGATTTTAACTTGTCAAAAGCCGCTTGGGCCAGGAGAAAATGACTTGGTTGAGGTCAACTGGGTTAAACGGGCTGCGATCTTACTGTAGTCTCTGATAAACCTGCGGTAGAAATTTGCGAACCCCAAAAACTGCTGTAGTTGCTTACGTGAGTTTGGGACCGGCCACTCCACCACCGTCTTGATTTTTTTGGAGCGGAATTCGCCTTCCGCCTTGATGTAAAGTCTGTTTTCCAGAAACTGTTGAAGAACCTGCCAAACGTGGGAAATGTGCTCAGTGGGGTCCCTAGAAAAGATCAAGATGTCATCCAAATATACAAAGACGAAACGGTTCAAAACGTCATGGAGCACATCATTGACCAGGTTTTGGAAGACTGCGGGAGCGTTGGTCAACCCAAAGGGCATTAGCTGTTATTCAAAATGACCCAGTGGTATCTTGAAGGCAATCTTCTATTCGTCTCCTTCCTTAATACGCACCAGGTGATATGCGTTTTGAAGGTCCAGCTTAGAGAATATGGTTGCCTGCTGCAAGGGTTCAAAAGCTGAGTTGATTAGTGGCAGAGGACTTATTTTTTACTGTGATGTTGAGGCCACGGTTGTCGATACAGAGGTGGAGAGATTTCCCTCTCTTTTCCACAAAAAAGAAACCAGCACCAACGGGGGACGAGGAAGGACAAATTAGACCTGCTTTCAGCGAATCTCTGTAGACTTCCATGGCCTCTTTCAGGATGCAATAGATTGTAGAGTCTACTGGACGGGAGTGGGGCATCAGGAAGAAGTTTATTCTCACAGTCATAGGGTCTGTGAGGTAGAAGTGACAGTGCTAGGTATTTGCTAAATACTCTTTATAGGTCATGATATCCGCTGGGATCATTGGACAAGTCTGGAGGCTCAGAGTTGGATGGGGAGTCAGCACCCTCTGCAGGTGGTAGAGCGGATTGCAGACAGGTGGACAGACAGTGAGGACCCAATCAATATGAGGGTTATGAAGTTTTAACCAAGGGTAACCTAAAATGATTGGAGTCTGAGGTGCGGAGATTAGTTTGAAAGAGATGTATTCGTTGTGATTACCTGACAGAACTAGCTTGAGGGGCTCCATGGACTGGGTGACATGGGCTAGGATGTGACCATCTAAGGCCTGAGCTGTACAGGGCTCGGGAAGTGGCTCTAAGGTGAAACCAGACTGAATGGCTAGATTTTTATTGATAAAGTTCCCCTCAGCGCCAGAATCAATCAGGGCCTGGAGAGGCAGAGTGAGCTGAGGTGTACACAAGGTGGCCGGGATTTGGAGATGAAGGGGATGGTTAGTGGGACTAGGGTTCTGGCTCTTCAGTATGCCCACACCCACTGAGGAGCCGGACCTGGGCATGTGGCAATGAAATGACCCCTTTTCCGGCAATAGAGGCACTCACCCGAGCTTAGTCGGCGGAGACGTTCTAGCTGAATGGACAGAGAAATCATGGAATTCAGGCTAGTAGGGTCGTCACGTGAGTTATCCTTTATCCTTTCATTCAGCCCCATTCTAAACACACCCTGTAATGCGGTATTGTTTCAGCCCGCGTCCACAGCCAGAGTTCTAAACTCCACTGAATAGTCCGCCACAGAACGGGCTCCCTGCTGGAGTTCTAACAGCCGCCTAGAAGCTGTCACGGTTTTGTGGTGATAGGCAGGGTTGAGCAGGTTGGAGGACCCAAATGCAGGACACAAAAGCCAGCAGGGCTTACAAACAGAGTGGCTGATTGACTGAGTCCAAAAACAAAGGCTGTCCAACAGAAATCCAAAAGGGTGAAAACCAGAATCCAAAAATGAGCAGGGTAACAGGGAGACACGGCGAGTAAGGCTGAAGACACGAGAACAAACTGCAACACTGGGTGACAATAAACAATGACCCGACAAAGACAAGATAGAAACACCAGGTATATATACACACAGGGACTAACGAGCAGGACGGGAGCCCTGGGAACGAGAGAAACGGGCAAATAGACATATGAAACAATGGCAAAAACTCAAACTCACAGGGAAAAAACTACAACTCATAACAGAAGCATCATCAGTGTGGTCGGGGTGGTCAAAAACCTCATGTTTACATTGACGGCTTCAGCCCAGGCTAGAGCTCTCCCTGTAGCCCCAAAATGTAATGTACCTTGGCAGGATCTGAAGCAAAGGTCAGCAGGACACTGGAGCAAAAACCCACGACAGAGAAAAATCTCCAGCGAACGGCTCAGGGCCCGGGGTGTAGGATTCTGTTGGAACAGGTGGCTGGGGAGCAGGGCTAACTGGAGCGAGCTGTGTGGATGAAACTAGATGGATTAATTTAGTTACTTGGTCTGAGAGGTGAGCAAGCTGCTCATGGGTACCTTAATTGTCCTTCAGAGTCCAGATGGATTGTTCGTGTTGTCCTAACAAGGCTCCTTGGCTGGCCAGGGCTGTTTGACTACTGGGGGTTCCCGTCATCATGTCCGCTGAATCCATACTGGCCAGTTCGTACTGTTAAGGTTTCACTGGAGGATTCAGAGGCGGACACAAGTTGGATGTCGAACACACGATCTGTGCAGGAAAGGGAATGAATGGTTTGGGATTAAGCGGAGTCTTCCAGACAGAGCGGGGCTTGGTAATGGTGTCCTTCAGTTCTGTTCAGGGCGAAGTGGCTTGGCAGGCTGACAGGCAGGGTACAGGTAGACAGGTGGGCAGCGTCTCGGGGCTCAGGTGGATACTGAGGTGGACAAAAACGGGACATTGGGCTAGTGATGTGTCCGTCCGTATCGAGGCTTTGAAGCGTGTGTCGAGTAATGCAGGATGTTTTTTGTGAAGCGCATATCGAGGCTTGTGTTGATGACGTATGTGGTGACGTTCGAAGCCTTGCGAGCTGACCGTATGTGACCGATTCAGGAGATGGTTTGCAGGTTTGGCGTGCGATTCGAAAGGAGCACCAAAATGCAATGGACCCTCCTCAACATTTTGTGGACTTTTGAACTTGAAATTGATTGACACAATTAGATTTTATCTACAGCTCATTTTAAATGACTAAAAAAAGTTTATCAACTTATGTCAGAATTGCTTTGATCAAATAACTTCAAAAATACATTTTGTGGCTTTGGTAAGAATTAAACTCTTACCCATATTACCCTAATAATAATTTTCTAAAGCAGGTAAAATCATCTCCCAAAAAAAAAAACGTCTGAAGCCCAGCACTGTGGAAGTGTTATTTTTAAATAAAGATGAATAAAATGTTGTCTCTATTATCTAAAGTCACAAAACAATTACTTTCCTTATGACCCTGTCATTGTATCATAAAGACAGACACCTTATTAAAAAACTAATGTAACCACATAAGGTTAATCTCAGTGAAGCATGACGTCCGACCACAATAATAAGTCAAATAATACTGTATGCTACATCACCCCAAACATGCTGTCTGTTGACAAAACCTTATGGATTTCTGAAAATGAGTGGTTTAAATATAGTTACACAATTCCTCTAGCAGGTTCAAAACATTTTAAACTAATGATTCTTGGTCAACAAATATCATTTTTCTAAGATAAATCTTTGCCTGCACATTCTCCAATGACAGCTTGCATCCTTAATAATACTCATATGTTGCAATTCTTTTGGCATTTACTTACTTACTAAATCATTTCCTGTAATCAAACCAAGCCAAAGGGATTCCAGATCTTCTTTTGCAACACACACACACACACACACACACACACACACACACACACACACAGTGTAATCATTTTTATTTTTGCAGGCACCTGGGTGACATTTGGAGGCCAGATAACAGATGAGGTAAGAGGGAATACCTGAATCCCTGTACAGTAGGCGGGAGTGAATTTTCACTCCTGTCCAATCCCATTCCCACAAAAATAGTCCTGTCCTGTCACAATCCCGGAAGTTCCGTCCTGTTCCTGATTTTTTTTTAATCAGAAAATAACCATCTCCCAGTCCCAATTGACTATAATTCTGATGGAATAAAAAAATTGCATGGATTCAATGTGTCTTTATTGAGTAGGGAAGCATTTTGATTGACAGGAACAGGCTTCTCGAGCTGAAGCAGAACTGCAATAAACTGAAAAGAAAACTGAAACTGAGACTTATCCACTCATGTGTTTAGCCCTTCTAATGCAAATGTGAATTTAAACCGGTTGAATTATTGTTTGATGCCCAATATGTAATTTACACACATCATTTTTACCCACACTAATAGTGTTCATCTCTTGAGGCAGACTGAAATCTATATATCTATCTACTATTGGATGCATTCTAATGAAATTTGGTACAGACATTCATGGTCTGATGAATTGTAACAACATTAGCGATCCCGTGATGGTTTTGCAAGTTACAAGTTATTCTAGGAAGAGCTAACATTTACTTGGCTATAAAGGCCAGAGTCCAACCCCAAGTCAAGACAAGAAGTTCCATGTCAAGACCCAGGTAAACAAGTCCCAAGTCCTTCATTTAGTCATCTGACATCATTTTGGAATAAGGAGTTCCCCTTCGAGGGAACTCGAACTGCGTCGGTTACGACACTATGGGAACGCCTCTAGGCGAAGCAGGTCTGAACGTGAATGAAATCATTCCAATCCTATTGGCCTGTTGCTAGAACGGTAAGGTGTGACGGAATAACCGGAGGAGTATAAAGCACACCTGTACAAACTCATCATTAGCTTTTTTCTATTCAGCAGGCGCTCTGTATGTTGTTTGAAGAAAGCTCCAGTCCTACAAGCAGTATGTCTTACCTGAAGAAGAAGTCTACCAGCATGTCCGGCAACCAGATGTACAGAAGGTGTGTTTTTTCTTGCCCTCGGTACATCACGGATGGAGATTCTCATGAGATGTGTGTCTCATGTTTGGGGATGGAGCACGCACGGGCAGCTCTCGAGGGGGCTGCCTGCGCCCGTTGCGAAGCCCTTTCCGTGCGGGTACTGAGGTACAGCATGGCTCTCTTTCCGAGGATAGCCGGATGTGTTTTCCCCGTGGTGCGGGCCCTGCGGCCGCTGAGGCGGCCCGGCGGCTT
>NW_025741946.1:0-40489 GCF_021292245.1 Micropterus dolomieu
GGACGGGCTTCGTCCTCCTTGTGTTTGTGTGTATGTTTCAGTGTGTGTGTGTGTGTGTGTGTGTGTGTGTGTGTGTGTGTGTGTGTGTGTGTGTGTGTGTGTGTGTGTGTGTGTGTGCAAAAGGGGGAGGGGGGGTGAGAGAGTCATCTGCTTAAGTATTGCTTACAATAGAAAGGTTGTGACCCACAGTATTTGCAAACACATCTTACGGTAAATATATTTCCTGCAGAGGTGCCAGGAACGAATAGAGAATAATTATTACACTCACTGTTACTGTCGTCATGTTTCCTCTTCAGGAATGTCCTTACATAAACAGCTTGGCACACAGGTTTTGAGCTTTATAAGCAGTTACTGCAGCTCTTGAGGTCAGAGTTCAGGGAGGATGGCTGCAGGTGCCCACAGGTGTGTTTGTGTGTGTGTGTGTGTGTGTGTGTGTGTGTACTCAAAGAGGTAGCAGTTAGGGTCAGAGGTCACCACAGCAACTGTCACACAACAACAACAGTAAAGTACTGCCATGACAAACTGACAGTGATGTAAAGAACAATTAAAGAGGGAATGCGTTGCTTTCTAAACTGACATTTCACCTGAAAATACTAAGGATTGACCACTTTAATAATTATTTGATTTTAATGAATCTAGCGGGATAAATAATGAACTGATAAGTTAATGGATTGTAAGATATTATGTTATGTTAAGGTATGCTTTTAGGGAGACATTTATTGTTAATTGAGAAGTTACCTCTTAATCCCTTAATAAACCGTTAAAGTTTACTTGATTTGTTAATTCAGGGAATTTATCAATTAAACCTGTAACGGGCGGAGCTTAACCCAGTCATGGGCGGGACTAACAGTTAGTTATTTAAGCCTGAAGTTGGTTTGGGCTGAAATTGTTATATTGATTGGAAAACTATTTAACAAACATCCAACGAAGGTTAAAGTCAAGGGCAACTGCCCTTGAATAACTATGACCTGGATTACTGAGAATCTTCATAGACATATTTAACAAACAGCCTTAGTTTTTGATTACAATAGTTAAAGAACTGTTTTATTTTTTTAAAAGGTTCCTATATTTATAGTTTATTAAGTTAAGTTGTAATTGAAAATTAAATTTTTTACCTTGGAAACAGCGAAATAAAGCTTAACTAATTAATGTAGCCTAAGGAATGATGAAAAATTGGCTACCTCGGGTAACTTGAAGCCAACTCCACACACACACACTCTGCTTACCTGACCACCTGAGGCATTGTGGGATATTGGAACAGTCACTCCCATCCTCCTGTTTCTTGTTCCCCTCCACCCAACCCCATTAAAACTCAAGCTACGGGAGGAAACACCCACTTCCTCCACATTCCTGAAGGATTTTCCATACAGTGAATAGTAAACAAACCTGTGAACAAAGAGCGAGCGGGTGGGGGGTGGTGGGCATGGACAAGTTAATGTTATTTCCTTGGTGTAGTAAATCAAACTAAAGGGCAGGGGGGGTCTTTTGTGAGCTGGTGGAGGTGTTTACCGTCAGCAGCGATGGCAGCGGGAGAGGGAGAGGGAAACAAAGGCCTGGGCGAAGGCCTGCCTCACCCTCACCCCTAACCATTCACATCTGCTCATGTACACACACACGCGCACATTAAATCACACACAGCCTAGCATTGCATGGGAGGAGAGAGGAGTTGGCAGTGGGAGGAAAGCCTCCTTCTTATCAGCTTTCAGCATGGGAACCTCTGTGTTGTTCACTGACTCGTGTCAGAACCTTGGCCTGAACTTGACACAGAGGGAGTGCTTTGGTGTGTGTGTGTGTGTGTGTGTGAAAGGAGGAGAGAGAGAGAGAGAGAGAGAGAGAGCGCAGAATCTGGACAGACAGGAAGGGAAACAGTGTCGTTTACTGACAAGTGCAAACAGCAAGTCAGACAGTTACCTGACGAAACAGACAGCTAAATATAAAGATAGACGTTTGGCTCATTCCCAGTGGGACTAAAAAGCAGGTAAAGCTCTGATCTGTTAACTGGTGTTTGTGTAGAAGGGAGGGAAGGGACGCCAAGCACCCATTGGCGACATTTAACATTTTACCCAAAAGAGCAGGTGAGTCTTTGATTTTTCCAGTACTGCGGGGTCACGCTGGCATACAGCTGTTGACTTTTAAAAGCGCTGATTTGTACAGTTGTCAGACGTTTCCTGTTGGCACACTGGAATGCGCACACACACACACACACACACACACACACACACACACACAAAACCTTGGCCCACACAAACCCCTGGGCCTCTAAAAAAGTCGGCTTCCTTCTTTAAAGGTCACTCCACTCTATGTTGACAGTTTCAGAGGGCATGCGAATTGAAAATTCACCTAGTGTCCAGAAACAATAAACCTCCGTTCCAACCTTAGACCTCCGAGCTGCAGATCAGGAGGCCCGTTAAAGCTTGTTTCAGTCCCATGGAGGTGGGTTTAGGGTGTGTGAATAACTCATCTTCTATCTTGCTACCAGGGGCCTACTAAAAATGAGTCCTGACCTGCTGCTTGTTCTGACAACGTGCTTTTTGATCAATCCCTCTGGCAGAGGCCAGTCTGTAGCTGTGGATCTTGCCCCAGCTTGCACACAGGAATGTACTATTGAGAAAGCACTGCACCGCAAACCCTCCCAGCCATTCCAACCCGTAATCAGATCCAGCCCGTCATCCCCCATCCTGTCTCCAATCTCTTTCTCTCCCTTTTTTTTCTCTCTTCAATCTCTCTCTCTCTAAATGACATGCACACACGCGGAACACAAACACCCACATAAAGAACAAGCTCTCAGACTCCCACACAGAATCGCAGACACCAATTTGTTGCTATGCAAGCTTGTGCAAACACAGTTCTAAAGTCATAGAGACTTGACCCAGCGACAAGTAAATGCAGCTCCACTGGGGAGGCGCACAGAGATTGTACAGTGAAGACATGACTAGGACAATCAACTTATACCAAAATTCCACATACACATTGACTTTGTCATGTTTGCTTGTAAGTAAGAAAGGTAAGTAAGGCAAAAAAGACAGGCAAAAAGCTTGCTAAGTAAGAAAGCTCAAAGTTTTCTATTTTCTTTGTTGTTTACTTTCTCTTACCCACCCTGGCTGGCATGTTGTTCTCAGGTATGTTTATCATTTCATTAAATACAGAAGAGGGAAAAGAAGTTCTCCAAACCAGCAAACTTGCTGTGTGTTAGCATGCTTTTAGGTTAGCAAGCTTGTTAGCTTAGTCGCTAACAAGACAATAAGTTAACATGGTTTATTCAAAATACGTGTTTGTACCATCGATCTCTGTCTTATGATTGTCTGCAAATAAATTCCTCTTTTGTGGATGATTTTACGTTCTGACAGGGGAGGTTAAATAAAACTGGATGATGCAACATGGCTAATAATCTACAATCGCTTTCTCCATTTCTCTCTGGTTCATCAAAGGAACAGCACTGTCAAGATGTATGTGCATGGATGTATTTCCCATTTGTGAGCAATTTTTTAACCCTTTGTGAGGGTTATTACACTTTCCATATGTTTTGAATTTCAACTGTAATTCATATCTCAGGCCCCATCCACACTACTGCATTTTAAAATGGAGAAGTTTCAAAACGCTGTCAACCCCGTTTTTTGGTTTAAAACTCTGGTTTTAGTGCAGACGGGCAAAAACAGAGAACTTTAGAAGCGATGACTCAGACGCTCACGTTTAGCTCTTTGATTGGGTCTTATAAGTCATGCAAAGCAGAAATACAATGCTGATGACAGTGAGTTTTTGACAGGGTATTTTTAATAAAATATTTTGTACCGTGCACACTGATACGCACCTAAAACGCTGGTGTGGACGGAGATCGTATTCATTTTAAAACTCGGTTTTTAAACAAAAATGGAGTAGTGTGGATGGGGCCTCAGTCTGGTTCGTACATTTCATGAATGTTTCAGTTTACTTTTCATATTCCACTGGGTGTTCCCTGAATGGAGAGTTTTAGTAACACATGTTTGCGTGCTTGCCAACAGTAGATTTATCCTCCTGATGCTGAAGAAATTATGAAAAAAATGTAAGAATTCTTTATGTCTATTCTCATACTTGATTTACTTAATTTGGCTCATTATTCTTAATCAAATATTACAGTTTACATGCCACATTATAGTCTTAGTTGGAGTTAGTTGGAGTCAGTTAGTTAATTACCCTAACAATGAGCAATCTCTTCCTTCCTCTATCTCCACCAAATCTTCTCATCTCTTTCCACCTGACTGGCTATGATTGCTGCTGATCCTTCCCTCTTCATCTCTCCATCTCCAGACCCTCCCTTTTGTCTTTCTTTCTGTCTTTTCACTGAAGCGGGAGGGGGAATATTTCTTTAAGCACCCTTTTCTCCCTTCTTCTCTCAGGAAACAGACTGCAGGGCTGTTTTGCTGGCTTTCAATAAACTCTTGGATCCTTCGCCTCTCTGAAAAAAAACACAGCTTCGATTACACAAAACGAAGCACCACACAACCCTGGGCAACCGAAAGGTGTTTTCAATAATTACTTATTATATGTGTTTGGCGAATCAGAAACATCTGCAGCAAATTTGACTGAAAGAGCCCCAAAACAATTCTAAAATAGGACTGACGCACGCAGGCTCTGAGACACACGCGCACACACACTGGAAGGCTACACTGCACCATTGTCAGTGTGGCTGTTTTTTTAGCTGGCCACAGCTGCGGAAATGAATATCAAATGTGGTTCTGCTCCCATAAATCAAAACCATTTGCCGTGTTCTGACTTTCTTTCCCCCGTTTAAAGTCAATTCGCAGGGGCAGTGTGCATTACACTTACACCCCACGGCTTAACTCTTTCCTCTGAAACAGTCACAGAGGAGTGTTCAGGAGCTGGATGTTCAGAAGAGGCAGGGGGAATAGAAAGGCTTGTTTTGAATGTACAGGCATTTGAATGTGCATCATGTATTATGTATGGCAACAGGAAGCCTGAAAGGGGTTCAAAACTGAAAGTGTGGGAAATTAAAGGTATGATGATTACAGAAGGAATGACACTCTAAATCCACTCTTTTTTTTCCCTCTGAGAATGGTTAGCCACATCTTTTCAAATGTTGGGGTAATGCTGTCTTACTGTACTGAGTAATGTGCCTTATAATTGGGCCTGGCTTTATGGTTAATAATAGAATTAGGTTTAGGTTATGGTATGGGTAAAGTTCAGGCTAGGGTTAAGATATGTGTTCAAATGTTTATTGAGTTTTCACTATCCATTTGAGAAATTACTATTATGCAAGGCCATGCTAGCATTCAAAAACATTTTGTGGCAGTTCACTCCCACTGAAACACAGCAATCAATGGATTTGCCAGCTGAGCAAAGGAAATCCATCCACTTTTATTTATACTCCTCTGTTCGTTTTCGTGTATAAACTACTCTACAAGAGAGGAAATGTTTGCAGGCTGTTGAGAGGTAAGAGTCACTGCTACAAATACATCTTTTGAACAAGCTAATCTGGTAGTGATAGAGCTATCAAGCTTACTGACTATTCACAAAGTCACAAAGCTTCTAGAGCCAGATGTGTTATGAATGTACAGATGAATGAACGCAGATTTTAGGTAATGAAAGACAACATTGTTAATCTTATGTGGTCCACTATGGCAATCATAACACTGTGTGTTTGTGCGCACATTTGTGTGTGTGTGTGTGTGTGTGTGTGTGTGTGTGTGTGTGTGTGCGTGTGTGTGCAGGTGAAGGAGGGTGTACCGGAGGTCCTGGACTCGGATTTACTTCTGCTTTTCTGGGATTAGAGGGGATCCAACGCTGTCCAAACCTTATCCTAACCTACCGTCCGGGCCAAACCAACACACACACTCCAGATCAAGCTGTGGGACAATAGACCTGGCTGTCTGTTGGTTTAACAGGTCTGGATGCTTGCTAAAGGGGGATTGGTGAGGCCTGCTCTGATGTCCAAAGGCCCAGGAGGGTGAGGGAAGTAGTGAGTGAGGGAGTGAGGGAGAGAGGTTGTGAAGCACTGCCAACGGGGAATGCGTGTGTGACTGTGTGTGCAAGTGTATGTTCAAGTAGGGCAGGGTGGAGAGGGGTCACATAAGGCCGTGTATGTGAGTGTATATTTGGGACAGTGGAATGTGAGGAAGGGGAGGGGAGACATGCAGCAAGGGACATCCCATTAATACCAGACCTAATCTCCACCCTGGGCACTGAGTATATACACACACAGGGAGAATGAGAAGGGGTCCGTGTTTTCATTCCAAACTGAAATGGAAAGGAAGAGGAAATGTTTTCATTGCATTTGATTTAACTAACACACAGTCAGAAATGGAAAAAAAGGTTTGAACATCATCAGCATAACCTTTTACTTTTTGTGACTTTAACCACTTATTTTACAACTTCAATGCACAAGTCAAATGTGACAATGCTGTGCAGTGTTGGGCAGTAGTTGACACTACATGCATTGGCACTACTAACTGCTTTTTCCGGCTACTTTATGTAGCTAGTTGTCTGTGAAGATTCTCAGTCATCCATGTCATAGTTATCCAACGAAGGTTAAAGTCAAGGGCAACTGGACTTGGTTGAAGATGCTGGAGATTCTGACTGACTGGCAGGGAAACTCAGCTATTTAACCTCAGTGGGGTCGTTTGCCAGGATCGTCGATACCGCTGTGTTCCTGGTTGTTGTAACGACAGTCGTTATCGTCGTCAGGACTACCCGTGGCCAAGACTGAACGACCATCGTTGGTATCTTCACCTGAGGCCAATAGGTTACGTTTGTTGAGTTTCCTGGGAAGCGATGAAAGGACAGCATTGTAAGTGGGGGATAAGTGGTGGCGTAGACCCCCTCCCCTGTTCAATGACGGCTTCTCAACCCGGGTGTAGATGGCTTCCTTGACACCTCTTTCAAACCATCCATCTTCTCTGTCTAAAATGTGCACCTGGTGGTCCTCAAACGAGTGTCCTCTGTCCTTCAGATGTAAGTAGACTGCAGAGTCTTGACCTGAGGAGTTGGCCCTTCTGTGTTGAGCCATGCGTTTGTGTAGTGGTTGTTTAGTCTCCCCAATATACAGGTCTGTGCATTCCTCACTGCATTGGACCGCATACACTAGATTGCAATCTAGTGGAATGGCCACGGGTGAGTTTCCCTGCCAGTCAGTCAGAAGTGAAGAAGTCCTTCGGATGTGGGACAAACGTTTTCCACCGTCTTCAACCAAGTCCAGTTGCCCTTGACTTTAACCTCCGTTGGATATGTAGCTAGTTTCATATACACGTGACTTGTCCAGTAGCTGTGGGATTATTTTCTCTTCTTTTACAAGAGTCTTTCAAGTTGAGAGCATGGTTTTTTGATTTCACATTCAGATGTTGTAATGCTTTCCCTCAAAAACCATCACAGATTTCGTGCCTCCAGCTTCCTCCCTTCCTCCTCGTGCTCAGGCTGTGTCTGTGCGCTCGTGACACATTTTCTGTTAGATTTCTGCTCTGCTCTCTGATTTTTTGTGCAGTAAATCTGGTAAAATCCCCTAACACATAGAATGCCAGGTGTTGCCAGGTAGTGTTGACCTATTAAATGATCCCTGCCTCGTTGCCGGAATGTTTGTTATACGTCTTAGTAAACGCAATGTGGGTTTTTTAATGGCCAATGTCAATATTTATAGAGCAGGGTGGCTGATGGCTGATATATACAGTATATTAGAAGTGATGTCATTCAACTGGATTATGCTCTACAGTATAAAAATATATATTAATGCAAACCAGTAATATTTTAGATTAGATTTGCTGTCATTTAGGATTGGAGAAACATGTTAACATTTAGAAAAGACGGTGGTGACTGAGGAAGTTTAGGGCTCAAAACTAACTTTTTCACCACCTTCCCAATACTCACAAGGGGGAGCGCTAATATCGTTTAGTTTCTGTGTTGTCCAACCTGTTTCTCATATGCATTTCGCAGGAGGAGTCATAATTGAGACTTGAGGGAGATACCTTGCTATCTCATTAATGGCCAATTTTTTGTCCTTAGGAGAAGAGAAAGAGATGTCTTGAGCAGGATTTGAATGTGGGATCATCCATTCTAAGAGCAACAACTCTGCCACTGAACCATCCAGCCACATATACAATTAATGATTGTCTTTACATATAATACAATGTTCCTTTACTTAAGAAAATAAAAGTCCTAAAACTTATACTCAAGTAAAGGCATTTAAGTATTCCATAGTGAAGGTACTTAAGTTTCAAAAGTGAAATTGCTCATTGTATATGACTTGGTTTCTCATTTCTTGTGTGCGTTCAGTTCTTAATGAATGCGTTATTTCTAATCACAATATATATATTTCTTCTTCTTAGGCCCCATCCACACTACTGCGTTTTAGTTTAAAAATGGAGTTTTAAAAAGAATATGATCTCCACAGCGTATCAGGACTGATCTCCGTCTGTATTAAAATGACTGAAAAGTCGCAAAGTAAACAGCGACATGCACAGTACAAGTGTAGGCTAAGGTAAGTGTTTTTGTTTATTTTAATAAAAACACTAAATCAGAAACTCTGTCAGTAGCATCGTGTTTTTGCTTTACATGACTTATAAGACCCAATCAGAGAGCCACACGTGAGCGTCTGTGTCATCGTTTCTAAAGCCTGCCATTTTTGCAAATCCCCACTGAAACGCTACATAGAGTTTTAAAACGGGGTCGGCAGTGTTTTCTAACTTCTCCGTCTAAGGTCTTCGTTTTCGCCGTTTTAGTCTCGATGGGAGGTGCAATGTAGAAAAAGGTTTCCGTTTCTAAACAAGAACGCAGTAGTGTGGATGGGGCCTTAGTAACTTAACTACAGGGATCAGATAAACAGCAATATGTAGAACACAGGATTTGAAATGTAGGGGAGTATAAAAGCCCCCTAAAATGAAAATACTCAAATGCAAGTACCTCAACATTTACAGAAGTAAACTATTGTCTCAGTGGAAACTATTGTCTCCACTGAGACATATATTGGAGCTTTTTTTCTGGTCCACTTTTAGGAGTCCTAATTACACATATTTAAGATTATTTAGAGATCTCTTGTTCAGAATAAGACATAAATGAGATTGTATATGGTTGTTTCTCCTAAGTTGAATTTGAGAAGTAGGAGAAAAAAGCCTTTGGTCTCCCCTTAGTATTAAAAGTAGCTCATTTGTGTCTTCTTGAATTTTGCTTTCCTCTGGGGGGCACGAGGCGGGGATCATTTCATTGGTCAACACTACACCTGGCATTGTATCGGTTGAGGGATTTTGACAGGGTTATTGCTCTCAGATTTTTTATCTGAGAGAAAACGTTTTACGAGAAACAGCCTGAGCACGGGGAGAAGGGATGAAGCTGGAGGCAGGAAATCTGTGCGAGCAACAACATATCTGAGTTCAAGCACACAGTTTGAGCAGAAGCAGAGCATATCAAAGCGCAAGCAGGGGATGTTTGAGTACGGGGGCAGGGCTTTGAGGGAAAGCATTAAAAATCTGAACGTGACATCAATAAGTCATGCTTGCAAATTGAAAGACCATGCTCTTGAATAAAAATAGGAAAATAATCCCATAAGTAGCAAGCTTTTTTTCCTCTGAGCAGTGGGATAGGTTGACTGAAAGCAACCAAAAAGAACTAACAAAATAATGAGTGCATTTATTTATTGTATTACTTAACAGTAGATGTTTCTTGATGTAAAATGGCTTCAGTGTATTAGATTAGATCTCATGTATAGTTTGTTGCGTAGCCTGTTACTTTTAACATAAGTGTGTTGCTGTAGTTACCTACTTCCAGTGAAGAGTAGCTTGTAGCTTGACTAGCTACACTATATTACCATAAGTTTTGGTTCGCGTGTCTTTACATGCACATGAAGGTTAGTGACATCCCATTCTTAATATGTTGGATTTAATGTGGAGTTGGCCCACCCTTTGCAGCAATAACAGCTTCAACTCTTCCTGGAAGGCTGTCCACAAAGTTTAGGAGTATGTTCATGGGAATTTTTGACCATTTGTGAGGTCAGGTACAGATGTTGGACGACAAGGCCTGGCTCGCAGTCTTGGCCCTAATTCATCCCAAAGGTGTTCTATCAGGTTGAGGTCAGGACACTGTGCAGGCCAGTCAAGTTCCCCACACCAAACTCGCTCACCCATGTCTTTATGGACCTTGCTTTGTGCACTGGTGCACAGTCCTGTTGGACCAGGAAGGGGGCATTCCCAAACTGTTTCCACAAAGTTGGGAGCATGAAATTGTCCAAAACAACAGTTCATTTCCTGGAACTAAGGGACAAAGCCCAAGCCATCAAGAACAACCCCACAACATAATCCCCCCGCCACCAAACTTTACACTTGGCGCAATGCAGTCAGGCAAGTACCGTTCTCCTGGCAACTGCCAAACCCAGACTCGTCCATCGGATTGCCAGACAGAGAAGCGTGATTCGTCACTCCAGAGAACACGTCTCCTCTGCTATAGAGTCCAGTGGCGGTGTGCTTTACACCACTGCATCCAACGCTTTGCATTGCACCTGGTGATGTAAGGCTTGGATGCAGCTGCTCGGCCATGGAAACCAATTCCATGAAGTTCTCTACGCACTGCGTTTGAGCTAATCCGAAGGTCACATGATGTTTGGAGGTCTGTAGCTATTGACTCTGCAGAAAGTTGGTGAATTCTGCGCACTGTGCGCAGAATTCACCAACGGTCATAGGTTGTTCAACCTTGGTCTCACTTCACTCCGGTGAACATAACGTCTCTACAACAGCCAGGAGCACTAACAAACCAAGCAGTATCCATCACCTTGATAGCGACCTCACAACCATAAAAGCTTCTGAAATAAATTGCCTAGCACAACATAAAATTAGCATATGATTTCCCCACTGAATCATTGTCAGCTACTTCGGTTACAGTGTTTGTTTCAACTTTGTAACTTTTAAATGTACTTCCATTCTTACAAGGCCAAAATAAGATTGATAAAGTGCATCAAAGGTTGGTTCATATGTCAAACATTTGTATCGAGTTACTATGGCTTAACAAAGTTTTAAAGAAGGCTTACTTCCCATCAGCTACTAAGTCCAAAACTTTTAAATGCACATGGGAGTGTGGATGGTCAAATAAATGCCAGATTGCACCTTTAAACTCCATTCAGTGAAAATGACTGCTTCGCCCGCACTGCACTGTCAGGCTTCATAAATTTCCCCTGAAAGCATGTTCTTTGCATGCAGCCTAATGTGTTTAAGCCCCGAGTCTGGGCAACATGTGCAAGCAAGTGCCTACTCGTGCTGTACACATGCACACACACACACGCACACACTGAGCTGTAACCCCTGCACCCCCAGCCCAGCTTTACCTTATTAATATGGGCAGATTTACAGCTAATGTTGAGCCATAATTGCCGGTTTCACCAGGAGTGATAATGCGGCAGTGTCAGCCCTTTGCTCTGTAATTAAACTGGAAATTATCTGCTGGTATGTGTGTGTGTGTGATTGTGTGAAGTGTGTTGGTTTTTTCATGCTTACGTATGTGTGAGAATGTGTATGCCAGTCTGTGTGACTGTATTTCAGCATGTGTGCGTTTGAATCTCCCTTAGTGTGTTTATCTGTGGGTGTGTGTGTCTACAGTAGGAAATGACAGAGCCCCTGTGATGTGAAGTTCCATAGAAATGTTTGCTGTAGCTCCAGCTCTTCCAGGCTGAGAATGGCAATAGCAACAACCCCCTCAGCACTGGAAGGACTGATGTCAGCCTTTCCCCTCCCTTCACACATGCACTAACAACTAACCCCCCCCACACCCGATTACTCAAATCAGAAACTGGCGCAGCATACCAGCCTACCTTTGCCAGTCCTACAAAACACACACACACACACAGCTTCCTTCACTTTACTCTCCAACCCTTCCTTGCAACTTAAGCTGAATAGCCACATTCATAGCCGTCTGCGACGATACATAAAACACTATTAATATAACAGCAAGGGCCTGCTGAGTGACACCTGCCTGGCCTTGCCAATGTACACGTAAGCCCGCTCCAGAAACAAGTGTTATCTTAGTCAGCCCTAAGGAAGGTGTCAGAAAAAAGTACGTTAGAGTTTAAAAATATAAGAAAAATAAAGCTCCTGGAGGCTAATTTGTGTGTGGCTGCTGGGGGGGGGGTGTTGTTCTGCAGCTTTGGGGCAGGGCAGGATGGCAGAGAAACAAGTATAACAGTATCTACAGCCAGGTGTGAGCGCATGGACTGCAGGTTATAAGCTCTAAGCGTGGAGTTTGGGAAGTGATAGCCAACCTGTTTATAGGGCAGAGAAGAATGGTGCTACATGGAGCCACAGGGAGCACAGAAAGATGAGGATGATGATGAAGAGAGACCATAGTGAGGGGTAAAATGGGTAGGAGCATGTGTTTGCATTCTATGGCTCTACATAATATTAAAATGTACAGCATTTAAATACAAAACAATGAATATATAAATAAATGTATATTAACCATACACATATTATATACAGCAGTGGTTCTCAAAGTGAGGTCAGGGGATCACCAGGGGTGCTTGAGGGGGTCCCCAGCGAAAAGGGGAATCATTTATTTTCACTATAATTCCACCCATAAGGAGCACAGTGAAAGAATATATCAGTGGTTCTCAAACTTTTTCACATCAAGGACCCCTAAACTGACACAAATTAGACCCCCCATTTGACAAGATTTTGTCCCAGGATTGCCCATCTGATTGGAGATTGGCTTTTAGATGTTTTATTCCTGAAAGTGCATGAAATCTATGACCAAAATAGTTATGTGTTCAGTCACTATGTTTCTTATGGGTGGAATTATAGTGAAAATAAATAATTCCCCTTTTTTCTGGGGACCCCCTGGAACCTCCTGAAGAACCCCTGGAATATATTTCATATACATTCTGTAATAAAACATTTCATTTGTGTCAGTTTAGTTTGAGAGCCACTGATATAAAGTACAGCTTATGTCAAAATGAAAAAAGGGTGAATTTATTATAAACAAATTTTAATATTAGAGTACAGATAATTTGTGTGTCCAACAGAAACCTCACCTTTGCTGTATTTCAACTGTTCCTAAGTTACCATAAACAGAACTCTTCCTGTAGCCTACATGTTGCAAATTAAAAGCCTGCTAGGAATGGGAGGGATCATGCCTTTTGAGACACTGGAAGGTTTTTCACATGTTAAACATCAGTACATGAAGTTTCAATAACAGTAACTTAACTGTGCAAAAAAAATGGAAGCATATTGGGAGGCCAAAGAGGCTCTCGGAAAGGAACAGAGCCACAAGGTCTGGCTCCCTACAAAGAGCCGTAATTCCCATCACTAGTGAAAATGACATGACTCTGTCATTGTACTGATGGAATCACTGCAGAGGAAATGTAAATTATACTGAATTTATCAAGACAACGGGTAAACATGGAGCAAGAGTTCAGTTTGCATCTGCAATCCCCCTCAACACCAAATTAAAACTGACACAGATCAGAAAACAGGAAAAATGTTCTTATAAATCAGGGGAAATTATTACTGTACTGTAATTAAAGACCTTGGTTCTCTCTGCATTTGAGTGAGGTTGATAAAGGCTGTCAGAGAATTTATAGTAATTTCAAGCTAGTACTGACTGCTTGAGGACTTTTTAATTGATAAGAAAAATAAAACTCCCTGGAGTTAAAAATAATGTTTTTCTTTACCTGTAATTACTGTTGCTACTAATAGTCTGTTAATGGAAACCAGAGAAAATGACATTCATTTTTAATTTGCAAATACGGAAAGTACACCAATAAACAGAACATGCACCCAATTGGCATGGAGAGAGGTCAGAAAACTTGATTTTCAGCCTCTCACAAAAAGGAACAGCATCATTAGCAACTGATGGAAAGATCAAGATAACCTTTTATACTTTTTAGACTGGCCGGCGTGTGGCATTGTCACACACCACACTACACTACACTCCGTGCTTTCCACCAGCCCGCTCTCAGTGAAATACATGGGATATTGTTGAGATTTTTCAACAGATGACAGATTATGGCGTAGCACAGAGCCTGAGCAGCACTGTGCCACACCTGTAAGTCCACTTGCTTCCCTGCCTGTAACCACAGGCGAACACGGGGGAATCCAGAATTTTCCCAGGCTCGGCCAAGGTGAATATAAAAGCCGCTCTGTTCGTTCGCCCCCTGCATCTCTTGCTCTATCTCTTTGAACTGGGCGGTCATGTCAGCAGCTCCCAGCCCCCAGCCACCATACCGCCCTTCATGTGCCCACGGGGAGCGATAGGCTGGGCGCCGACAGATCCACACAACACCCAGGACTAATGCACGCACACACACACACACACACACACCTACGTACGCATGTGCCCTGTCTGCCTATGTGTTATGCTGATATAGGCATGTGCAGAACACATAAGACAGAGAGAGGGAGGAATATGGGTCAGTGCCTGTATTTTTGCATTTAGCATGCATTCAGTTACATACACTGAAGTCTAGTCCACACGGACATGGGTATTTTTATAACCGGAGTTTTTCCTCCTTTGTTTAAAAAAAATCTCTGTCTACATGAAAACGCAAAAACACGCGATCAAGCGCTGTCAAGAGCATGCCAAACCACCAGTCAGCGATATGACCCTAGCCGTTAAGCCACGTTGGCCAATCAGAGCCTAATTCTGTCAGTCTGTGAAACTGTAATGTTTGCTAACAATCGCTCAGCAGCCACAGGGATACTGTAAGCAATCTGCAGAACAAATGTAGATATGTGATATAAGTAGACCTAATAGACGAGTTTGACCCCCTCCTAGTTATGATGTCATTTTTAATACACAAACACAAAAAAAACACATATAAACATTAGAGGAAAAACAGATTCATTGCGTTCATTCATAAAAACTCTAAAAATAAAAATATTTGCTTAGACAAACACAAGCAAATACACATGTACACATTCTCTCACACACAAACTAAATACACCAACACACTACTCAGGCTGCCTTCCCTCCTTTTCCAGCCCCGGTGACATTAAGCTGGCCAAGCAGGTAGCGTACACAATCACACTGGCACAGGATCAGAGAGTCTGCTTCCTTTATCAAAGGTCATGATTCTGGTAATTATACCATCCGCATGTGACTCATACTGTGATTGTTACGCAGTGCGCAAAAATGGACACAATGGACGCATTATAAGTCATTGATTCCATATTAAGTATTTGGAGGATTGATGAAACGCACCTGGCTCATGCCAAAATGAAGATTATGGTGTTTATCGTAGCAACAAAGCAGCAAATACACAAGTCATGGAGACCAGAGGGAAGCGCATGTGTGTGTTTATGTCAGTGTCTGTTGTAGCAGAAGCAGATGTTTAAAGAATGGTCAAATCGTGAGATTTTAAACTGTGTGTGTGTGTGTGTGTGTGTGTATGTTTATTTGCACGTGCAAACTGTTCATGGGAAAAGACAGAGAAACAGTCAGAGAGACAAGCCTGAAAGCAAGACAAATACACATTGGTATTAACATATAAAATCTCTCCTCTCTCTTTCTGTGATGAGTTCAGGTCAGTCAAGCCAAGAATACTGCTTGGCTCAGACATTTAGGAAGGACCCTTTTAGGGATCCTGGCCCTCCATCAGGTCACACACTCTTCCTCTTCCAGAGGGCTCTGCGCACACATAAATCAGACACACTCCTAGCACTCCCCAGATTATTTGTGACATATATCTGGATGGGCAGGCGCCTTATAGAGGATGTGGTTGTTCACAAGGCCCCTCTAGCCCAGAACCCTGGGACGGGAGAGGGGTGGAGGCAGGGACACAAACTAAATGTCTAGCTGGGATGATAATACTCCCATTGCAGTTTGATAAATGAAAGCCTTAAACCTTGCTGGGAAGATTTAGGAAGTTGCAGAAGGGAAGGCCTTTCAAGTCCAAGTTTCCTGGAAGTTATAGGACACTGCAATATTTTGTTGTAAAGATCTAAGTACAAATTTCCTGCATATAAAACAAGGGAATGAGTACGTTGATGTGCATCTTTACATTCACACCAACACTGATTCATACAACATGTTGCGTAACTGACCCAAGTGGCCGTAGATGAAGAGCGGAGTGCTGCAAATCCTTTAAATCCACTGTAATTTCCAGGCAGACTGTGTCTGTGCGTGTACGTATGTGTGTGTGATTGGAGTTGGCAAACAAGCCAGGCTGTTGGAGGGATGTTTAATTAGGTTAAGGAGGTGCAGCAGGGAAGACAGCCAACTGGCCTTACACACACTTGTCCTCGACGCACACACTTGTGGACACTCCACTTCTTAAGTGCATCTGGCTCCTCAGGCTCAGGCACTGTGTTTAGTGCATGTAAAACTTGGAAAACTGTACAAGTTTCCAGTTGCCACCTGCTGCTGTACTCACTTTTCATTACTCCTGAGTGAGAATGCACAGCACAAATTACAGTAACCAGCAACCTTTCATTTATTTTTAGTCTCTGTAGAACTTGACAAAGTAAACGTAGCAATACCAGGCTACGGAAACACTCAATTACAAGTAAAAGTAAGTACACTGTGTAATTAGCATCTGGTCGAAGTGGAACTGATTTGAACTATTTTATATACTGTTGGGTTTGATATATTTTACATACATGATGAAGATGTAAAACATGATGCATTGTTATCATGTTTTGTGCATAAAATTGTAGTCTGCAAAGTTCTAGTAACTAAAGCTGTAAAATAAATGTGGTGCAGTAAAAATTATAATATTTCTCTCTGAATTGTAAAGTAAAAGTACAATTGTTAGTTACACTCACCCACTGCAAGCATCGATTAGTGGAACTTTGGCAGAAGTTGTTGACTTGGGGTGGTATGACTGAGAATAGCACTACGCCACAAGACACAGCCTTCTCATTCATTTCTTTGAGACAACTGCTCATGCAGGTTCCACCACAGAGGGCTCTGGCAAAAACACACAGGGCAGATGAGTTGATCTCATCTTTTGACGCAGTGCAAAACAAAAGCCTCCAGCTTCGGCAAATCAAATCCATATCAGGTAGACTACCTTGTAGCATTTCCCTTTAGCATTCTTTAGCATAATTCTTCTGTTTACCACAGAAGTGTCAGCACAGAAAATGCTGCCATCATAAAAAGTATAAAAGTATGTTCACTGTCATTGTGTCATGGTTTTTGTTGCTCAAATTGCATCCGAGACCATTTGCATAAAGTTGAGCTTCTCAGAGAGGAGACTCCTCGCTAAAGACTCCATGCTAACACTTTAGAGCACGATTGGAGAGACAGTACACTGCTTATACATTTTGAAAACACCACATAGACAGACAATAGACTCCATGCTCCATGAGACAGTAGGCTGTATGCTAACACTTTAGCTCATGCTGAGTTGACTGACCTATAGTGCAAAGCTGAGTGCCTTGTGAACGGACGGTAACACAACAATTACCTACACACACACACACACAATGCTATCCTGACCAGTCGCTGCTAAAGATGATGATGAAGTGTGGGAGACATTCACAGCTTTCCTGAGAAAGTGAAAATGTAATGGCACATCTGGGAATTCTTCACCAGATGACCCCAAAATTCATACACTTCCCATGAAGAACCGTCACATAATTGGCTTCCTAAGAACAAACATTATCACACATCTTTCTCAAAAGCTTCATCCTCCCTTGCCGTAGGTTATCCAATACACATAAGCACACACACACACCACTTCTGACGAGACACACCTTTCTCCTCAAAGTTTGCTGGTGTGCAGCCAGGCAAAATGACATCACTTCCTTTTGGGAACTTGACAGGCGCTTCATCAGTAAAGTCGCTCCGGGCTTGAGAGAGCAGTGGAAGGTTAAAAAAAAAACCTACAATAATGATAATAATTATACCTTCACACGTAATGACCAGAGCCTACGGGCCACAATATATAACAGCTGGGCCTGGGAGCTGTCAGACAGCTAGATAGCGAGTGCTAACCAAAGACACATGAGAATTATAGCTTGTGACACATAGCTCTGTGGTTAGTAACAGGCTGGGGGCGGACTTGGATCTACAGATGTTAATATACTGTTGCAGGACACCTTTCAAAACACTGAAATGCTGCATTAGAGCTGGAAGTTGTGGGTTGCATTATCCGTTTTTGCTCAATTTTGAGGGAATTTCAATGCATGTATATCCCCCACAATCATTTTGACACAAAGTACTCTTGTGGGAATAGAAGCAATTAATCTAAAGTTGGTAGCAGGTAAATTAAGGCTTCATTACTGGTGGTTTGCATTCATGGCAAGTGTATATTTAAATGATCAAATAAAAGTGCTGGTGATAAATGTGGTATTTTAATGGAAAACAACTACGCTGATTTACAATATTTTGCAGTGGTGTGTGTGCATAAACACAGCTAATGAGAGGAGGTGAATAATGCTGTAGGCCTGATCAGGGCAGAGATATGAGAGCAGTCCTAACACCTACAGACAGTTACGGTGCTTTTGGGTTCTGTTTGTTCTCAGGTCTCTCCTTCATCACACAGTGTCTCTCATTCTCATTCTCCCACTCTTCCTTTCCCATCAAACATTTTCTCTCCTTTAATTACACTCATCACTCATACTCATGCACAGACCCAGATTACCCCTCTCCATTAGAATGAAATGGGTCTGCGGGCTGTATATTCAAATCATAACAAACCAAAGCTATTGTACAGCTGAAGACACGATGACCCACATACTTCACAGACAGACAGAATGCATCCCAAGTGGAATGTGCCGGTTGATGTGAACCTTACTGTATAACCAACATTAACCCCTGATGTAATAATGACAAAAAAGATGTGTGGTGTGTATACTGGTATACCGCTGTTAGTACACCGTGCACATTTTATGTAACGAACCAATGTCACCATTGCTTGGGTTTGAGACCAACAGGAATTTGGAATAAATCTTGTTGTGAAGGAAAGAGTTTTTTGGTAGGTTGGCCTGTTAAATGAAGTGAAAATGGACACAAAACTATTCATGTTCATGCAGTTCGTGAGGATTTAGCATACAATAAATTGACAGTCAAGGCTCCATGTTAACACTTAAAACATGTGCTGTGTTGAGATAAAGTTGATTCACTTTATCATACACAGTGTCGAATGACAGTAGGTTCCATGCTAACACTTTAGCATAGCTATATTGAGAAACGGTACGCTCTAACACTTGCACACACTATATTGATAGAAAGTAGACTGTCACTGCATACTAATATGGTAACACCTTTTGCCTGTACCACATTGACCGAAAGAAGACACAAAAGGCTCCATGCTAACACTTAAGCATAAAACTGGAGACACACTAAACTCTATGCTAAGATTTTGAAAACGACACATTTACAGACAACGACCTCTATGCAAACACTGGAGAAACACTTCAGCGTATGTTGAGAGACACTAGGTCTCATACATACTAAAATGTTTGCATTTTCTATGTGACAGTAGACTTAATGCTAACACTTCTATAAGTACCAGGCTGAGTGATAGTTTAATTTAAAAATTACTTCAAATTTAGCTTTAGCATACTCTTTTTCTTAAGTGTTTCTGCATCACCATTCCTCTCATCTTAATCATATCTGATGCAGTATGCTAATGGTGTTTTCTTCTAATGATAACTGATTCATACTTTTTATATTACTTTGACTGCACTTTTACATTTATTCTAACATGTATACAAATAAGTATCAAAGTACCTACTGAGAAGTCTGGTTCACGCTGGGAGTCAAGTTAGGAGAGAGAAGTCAGCTATGGGAAGAGGGGGAGAAAAGACAACACTGGCTCTCCTGCAAATGTTTGAACAAACAAGTATGGTACGGTGATGATAGGGACAGCAATGAAAATGTCTGAAATTCTGACATTGTGTTCGTTAGATCAGATGAGACTAGGCATGTCGTGTGTGAGCTTTCACCAGTGCACACTTATTAATAAACTGTAAACTAAACTACTATTCTAAACTATATACTCCTTACTTGAGAGGGTAATCGAGTAGTCTTTGCACCCCAAACCAACACTCTTATACATGCACATACACACACACACACACACACACACACATTCGAAAGTGGTGATCTCATGCACATTGCATCTGGCCTCAAGTGATCATAACGGAGCAAGTTGAAATCTCTAAGCAGGCTGTTTTCTACATTAGCCCTGTGCTGGAGCATGTGACAGTCAATAATATGCATCTTACTCATCCATGTTAAGGTTAAGACTGCTGAAACCAGTGTGTGTGTGTGTGCTGAAATGAAGTTTGAATCATCCACCTATATGTATCCATCTTTCCATCCATCAAAACTCCATAACTCTCCTCCTACACTACTCTGGAGTGTTTTAATGGGCAGCATGCAAAATGAAAAGAAACTCCTGCTCATTAAACTCATATGTCGGAGTAACCAGATGACAAACTCTAAAAATCAGATTGTTCTCAACCAACATAAATAAATAAAAATTTAAAATCTATTCAGACCGATGTGTAATAGTCCATATGTGTAAGTCTTGCGGCATTTCCCCCCAGATAATAAAGCTGGCTTGCATAAAAACATAACTGAATGGGTGAGAGATGAGAACACACACAAGGAATACAAAGAGTGCAGAAGTAGGAAGAGCAAAGCCAACTGTTTTCATTCAAACAGCAGACACAGCCAGTCATATTCAAGCAGTCAGCAGGGGGAGAAAAAAAAGACGGGCGCGTCGAAACAGTGGACAACAACGACCCCTAGTGGCAGATCAGCAAAGTGTCATGGTCAATGATCTCTTGAATATTATCAACACTCATGATCTAATCACTTGCATGAAAAATCATTTTTGCAGTCCTCATGTGACTTTAAAACATGTTATGGTGTTTATAAGATGAATTTTACTATATGCTATAGTTCTTTAACTGAAAAAATTGGTCCCAGTTTAAAAGTGAGTCTCCTGGAAACTGAAGTGATAAAAAAGCAGGTGTCGATTGACAGAACTTTGTCTGTGTCAAATTTACAAAGAGACAAATAATTTTACTTATATGTGATACGATATGATAAGATGGCATGATGAGAGTTTAAATATCCATCTTTAACTATTTGAAAATGGAAATCAAATCACACATCATGCAAAATGTGGGGTTTGATGCCACTTACCAATTTGACATCCATTTTATACAATTTGTAAACTATTATTTTAAGATGGAAATATAAAGTCAGCATATAACCAATTGTAAGTGTGGTGTTATTTCACCACATGTTCAAAGACTTGATCTTTTCAGATTTGGAGCAATACTGCCCCCTGTTTATGGTAAAACTGAAATACTACTTTTTATATTGGTTTGTACTGTAAATAATACCATAAGTCATATCTTACATGTTACTTCAATATAATGTTGTTGTTTTCAGGGTTGATGGATAATATGTCTTTGGCCAAAGGAAATGTTGGTGTCAAATATGAAAATAGTATACATATTTTCTATTGCTTCCCAATATGTTTAAAATGGATATGTACTGACGTTGTGTCCATAGTAAGTGAATTTAAGGAACCTTACTGTGGCCTGTTTTATAGTATTTTTCTGTAGCATCACTATAATAATCCCACTGTCTTGCAGTTTATTTGTAAGAGTGCCCTTGTAGACTACTTCATATCGAAAGTACGTGCACTTACTCTGGATAAGGGCTGATTGGTCACAATGAGACAGCACCGGAGTCCCGTTGTGAATAGGTTTCATGGTATTTGTAATACAAAATGAACTTTATTCGCATAATCTTGCAGTCACTGAGTATCAAAACACTGCTCCAGGTGAGGCTCGAACTCACAACCTCGGCATTGCTCTGCAACGTACTGTCATATAAGTACCGCGCGCTAACCGATTGCGCCACTGGAGCTCACTCTGTTTCGACCGTAGCTGGGTTTATAAACAAGCAGCCGTGAACACACTACTTCCGTATTTGTTTTCACCGTTTTCTATGAGCCCTACTGCACCAACTCCACGCTAACTTTTATGTTTTATACTTAAGCACGAAAGGGCTACGGTGGATTGAACAACTCTAATGAAATGACAGCGAATGTGTTAAATGAACTGCTTTAAAAACGTGTCAGCAGGGTTACCGAGCACAAAGAAATGCTAACGCGCAGTACAATTTTAGCATCAAATTGCAATGTATGGCAAAATAATACGACAGTGGTTTTCTGTGTCCTCACAGCGTCTTCCCCATAGACTGTGCTGCTTCCCGCATATTGTGTCCTATATGACGAGCCATATACCCGATAGCCAGTAAGTTACGTAAAGCGTCGCCGTAAGAGGTTAAGTCAACTGCGTCGCATGCTCATTGTCACCTCGAGACACAGCTTGTATATATTGTCAAAGTAAAACATTCCTTGCAGTAAATGGTTAAACAACTGCTTAATGTAGCTACTGTAATAATAATGAAATAATGACGAATGTAACGTTACCTTTACCAATTCTTTAGTTTAACTTACCTCTAGTGTGCCATTCTCTACCTCCAAACAAGATGAACAATTAATACTTTCATTTTTTCAACAAGCAGCCTGATGTATCATTTTATGATACATGCCAGATACATTTGTACATTTTACTTCTGTGTCGCTGCTTTTATAAAAGTCAGTATTGTTTTTGATAAGCAAGCAGTAATAAAAAATCCTCCACTTATCAAGATCTGTTTCTGTATCTTTCTGTTTACCCACATTTTCACAGGTATAGGCTACTGCTGCATGCTGCCCTTTCAAACATTTGCATCACTGTACTGACTGTAGGCTGCGCTGAAGTCTGTTGGCTTGTGTATTCTTGATGTGTAGCCTACCTGGTGTTGTATTGATGTGTTCTGTGTACAGCTTTAACTGACAGTTGAGAAGAATATCCTCTAAGAAAATAAAAAAGTAAAACTTTGATGACGATGATAACATTATTTTATATTATATATTGTTAATGATATTATTATGCTTATTGTGATTATTATTCAAAGAAAGTTCAAATCAAGGCCAACTGGACTTGGCTGAAGATACTAGAAGACGTTTCATCCCTCATCCAAGAGACTTCTTCAGTTCTGACTGACTGGTAGCCACCACTTCTCCCCTACTTAAATGCTGTTCTTTCATCACTTCCAAGGAAACTTAATAGACGTTCACTTTTGGCCTCAGGTGAAGATGCCAACGATGGTCATTCAGACTTGGCCTGGGGTGGCTCTAACAACCATAACAACGGTCGTTACAACAGCCAGGAGCACTTATGAACCAGCGGTATCACATCTCTGATTTGCAATAGGCTACAGATGTGAATGAAATGATGAATGAAGTGAAATGAAAGAGTGTGCTGTAACTCAATAATAAGTTGTTATTAATAAGAATCAACCCTTATTTAACACCTAAAGAATTAGTAATAAGATGTAATTTGGTCATTCTCTTTGTTACTGAGTTCGTTGCTGTGATTCCCTATTTCTGCTGCAGTCATTTGCCCACATCCGAATGGTTAATATCAACAGCCCATATTCACACACCTTTCCTGATCATAATAAAACTGAACACACAAGAGAGGGCAGTTAAGATGAGACTGATTATAATAAAACTGTCAACAAACAAATAATAAAAAGAAAGCACACAGTCCTCACAGTCTGAAACAAAATTATTATACTGAATTGCTTATTTATTATATTTCAAGAGCTATGTGTTTGTTTTTTTCCTTTGACAAATATTTGATGTAATAAAATACATAATAACATTTTGTTATCATTTCATTATCATAAACACCTCTGAGAATAGCATCAGTACATATCCTATATAGAAAGAAAGAAATGCAGTGATTGACAACACATCAACACTCACATTTACTTCGTTTATTTGCATTCGTATCCATGAATATTGAACATTTGCAGAAACTCAACTGGTTGCTGTATTTATTCTGATGTTATATCAAAGCTCCCTGTACTTTGTACCTGTCAGGGCATTCCCCTGCACCATTCCTGTCATCAACTGGCATTACCCTGACTAAAACAGCAATACACATATGTGTATATATTTAAGCAGTGCAAAAGCATTTATGAGAGGTTACTAATTTATTTCCTCGACAAGAAACAATTCCTCTGAGCTAATCATATAAAATAGGAAGTAAACATCAGCTATCGAACAACTAGTCTTTTCTGTATTTTAAACCCTCTCCAGTGTTTTAGTTTACAGTCATTAGCCAGCGTACTACTAGTGCATAACTATTTTAGTTACTTTTTGTGTGTTCATTGCATGTCGTGTATGATATGGTTGATGTTCTAAATACACTTGTTATGTGTGACAGATTTCCTTGTGATTATGCCCTTTCATGTGCCTGTCCTGTTACACTGAGTCCAAACTCAGACAGTTCATGGACCCTCTTTACACATAGGCCAGTTAGGTCAGCCCAGTCTGAATAAATACCGAAGGCAGCAGTTCATGTTTCCATTTCACTTCTAGGTTGACTTTTGAGGACTGAACCTATGACCTTGTTTTGGGAAAGTCTATCCATTAAATACGATATAACATTATAAATATACGCTACTGGCATGATCTGATGATGGTCTGAGATTCTTCCTCTTCTTAAAGCACAGGTGGCAGATGGAGCTCTTGACGGCATCAAGAAACATGGAGCTTGAGAAAAAGTAAATGACAGGGTCCAAAGCGCTGTTGAGGTAGGTGAAGCCAATGCACATCATAAAGAGCTGGGTGAGCAGATTGTAGCACGTTAAGTCCATGGGGTGGTAATACTTCATGTACATCCCACCCAAGCCTGTGATGATACTTGGCAAGAAGCAGATAGTGAACACCAAATTGATCACCCCCACTGCTCGGATGGCCCTCCGTACCCCCTTCTGCTTGTCCATCTGCCGTTGGTGCAGGTAGCATGCAATCCGGGCTGAGCAGAACAACAACAAGAACCAGGGCAGGAGAAACTCTGCAACGAAGGCTACATAGTATACCTTTATACCCAAGGGGATTTTATCATATGTGTTGAAGCTGCGACACAGGGAGACGTTGCCATCCTGCTGGTGGAGGTTGGTGGTCAATAGTGGAATCCGAATGGCAATCACAACAGTCCACATCAGGACAGCAACCCAACCCGCCTTAGTTACATTAATATGGCTGATGCAGTGATGCGGATGGACCACTTTGAAGTAGCGATCCAGTGCCACAACTGTCATGAATGCAATGCTGGCAGAGCGATTGACAGCCAGCATGAAGAGGTTGATGCGGCACCAGACCGGTCCAAACACCCAGTATTCCTCTCGGAGGTGGTTGTCGATGCGGAAAGGCACACTGATGAGGAGCAGGAAGTCAGCTAGAACCAGGTTAAAGAGAAAGAGAGTGTGGGGTTTCCAAAATTTCATGCGGAACCAGAAAATCCACAAAGCGATTATGTTTCCTGGGAGGCCCACAATCATCTCAACAATCATGACAAACTGCAGGAAATGAGTTCCAAGGTTGTGGATGGATGGGCAATTTATGAAACGGTTAGTTTCATTAATCGCCACGGTGGCAGTAGTGACCAAATCCATTTCAGCTGTGAATGCAGTCTGAGCTCTCTGGTTTTTCCACTGCTAATTATTTTTAGAAGACTTTATGTTCTGAAAACTATAACAGGAGAAAACGAGAAAGAAAAATGTTTACACATTGATATTTCATTGATTGTATTGTTCAAGCAAAAGTTAGACATTTTGGGAAATACATGCAAATGAGTGTTGCAGCACTTACTGCGCAATCAGACCAAACGCGAAGCGAGTGTTGTGCGCAGCGTGATTACATACAAAGTCAATGCATAGACACAGAGAGGCACAATTTCCAGTCCGGCAGTGCGGAGGACGCGTTACCGGCCACGCAAAGGGATTCCCCGCGAGTTTAAAATTTTCAATTTGAGCGAGAAAATTACATGACACTGTCACGATCAGAGTTGAGATTGTCTCGACGTCACCGTCGACTTCAGAGCGTTATTTGGAGAGGACCAGGCAGACTAGAGGGACTGAATCTATGCTGGCCTACAGACAGCTGCTGAGTGATGGGGAGCTTTGGAGGAAAGAGCGCCTGAGCTTTTGGACAAGAAAACACCTGTAGTCGGACTGGATTCTGCTCTGACAACTGTACTGGCATGAAGAGCTCTGTCAGGATTACTGAGTGCAGAAGCAGGAAATCGGAAGTGTGGACCCAAATGCAGACACAAACAAATAGGATGCAATTCTTATGATTTATTTCCAACCAAAACAGAAATACACAGTGTTACTCGCAATTGCAGGCAGAGTCCAAACAAAGGTTGTAATCCTTTTAAGGCAACAAAAACTCCAAACAGGATTCGAAACAAATACGAAAACAGGCAGAACACTCCTCATACGACGAGGATGCAACAAAGACTGAACAGAAAAGAGGCAGGCACAATCAAGGCAGACACAGACAAGAAGCAGAGTAAGGGAACAGAGACAGATACCAGTACAAAACAGAACCAAACAGTACTGACACTAAACTAAGAAGAGATGCAAAACAAAACACGAACCAGGACATGAACAAAAACAGAAATTACGGAACCCAAACCAGAAAACCTGCCATCAACTAGGACATGACTGGGCTTCCCCAGTCATGTCCTAGTTGATGGCAGGGACAGTGAAAACAGAACTAGACCAAACATAAAATCATCACAAGAATAAACAAGGCAGAATAGTAGAAACACAAGACATGGAACCAAAAACCCCCCAAATAAAACCCCCGGAATCCACATATCAAGACTAGCTCTGAGTTAAATGCTTTTATTAAATTAACTTTGTACTTTAATGTTTGGGATTAAAAAGTTGATTTTTCTTCACTCACGCTTCTAAGCAGCGGGACTACTACCTCATATTTATATAACAAAAATGGAAAAAACTGGACATTACTTGGAGAAAAATAAGCGAGGAATTTGAATTGGCCGGTAAGTTCAGGAAACATGTGTGTGTTACTTGATTCCAGCTATCGTTGTACTTTACTGTGAACAAGTTAGCATAGCACAGGCCTGATCAATCCAAACTCCATTCAAAAACAAATATTTTAAATGTTGCTGTCCTGCTGTCTTGCTGACAGACCTGAAAAAGCATGAATTGTGCTTAATATAATAATAATATGTTTAATAATAAGGCATCATGTTGCAGTTATTTCAGCATCAGTTTGCTCTGTTTATTTCAATTAAATTACAACAAAATGTTTACTTTGGTTTAATTTTGCTGTAGTAATTGCGGGTTGTGTTTATTCGCATTATCGCATTGTGTGTGAACACTCGGCAGTGGTCCAGTGATCAAACCCACTCGAGGAAAGCAACGATTAAATTTACGTTTGGTCTGAAGACACAGTTATTCTCTGCGGCTTCTCCTTGATCTACTGTGGCTTGGATTGTACCTAATTTCTTCAGTGCCTTGAACAAAAGCCTCTGTCTAATGAATCCATGTTAATGTAAATATGCTCATTCGCTTCCTTGGGAGTGAAATAGGAAAATTGGTACCACTGTTATATTTGTATAGTTAATATCAAACTACAGCCAGCCGGCGGTTAGCGTAGCTGAGCATAAGGATGGTAAACAAGAGGAAACAAAAACTAATTATCAGCAACACAAAAGCTCTCTAATTAACACATTACAATTCATTTGTTTAATCTATACCCCTGTTTCCAGTCTTTCTGCTATGCTATGCTGACTGGCTACTGGCTCAGTTGTCAAGACAAGGTAATACAGTAATTTCGAGAGTGACATTTACATGTTCTTACAGGACAGGAGAGCATCTTTAATGCCAACACAATTTCACTTTTCCTATACACTCTAAAATGCTTTGTATATGACAAAGCACTGTATAAGGTCTAAACTCAAAAGAATGTACAATGCAAAATATAGAAAAGGTAAATATTTTGGCACTCACCAGCAGTCAACAATGAAATCTTTGGTTCCCTCTAAAAAAAACACCCACTTTTCAGAAGTCAGAGTTGTCTTATCGATGCATTCAGCAGATAAAGACAATAACATGCACACATCCCTTTCAAGCAGTGAAAGTGATCGAGTGAGACGTGATTCTTGCTGCAGTCTCTGTTTAAAAGCTGGCGTCCACAGAGGGCTTGTCATGACATGATGATTTCAAAGGAAGCTGCAAGAAAATCACTTCTGGTATTTGAGAACACAGTTGTACAATGACACCTCTATCCTACCTTTTATTCTAAAGAACCTTTATGTGACAGAATTTATCAAGGAATCTTGTATTGATAAATGAGAATTCATCATTTAAAAAACAGAAATTATTGTGAGACAACTATTTGTTGACAGAGAGTTGTGGGTGGTGGTGAGGACAGTAATACATGCATACACACACACACACATACAGTAATACTTTTATTAATGTTTACAGTAAGAAATTCTGCCTCTGTGTTCATAAGTAAATCCATATCATCGTCATTTACACATGTTGCTTAATTGATACATTTGTCTCTACTGTACTGTGTCTCTAATATTTGTAACTATTATGTATATGCATAGGTGTTAATCTATATTGTACGTACTGCACACATCACTGTATTTGTATCTGACATTTGTACTGTATCAGACTTCCTCTAAGGAAACTGTCAATGTAAATCATTTCACTTAATCACATCAACTTAATTTCAAGTCACATCAGGTGTCTAATTTAGTGTCACCTGGCCACTTCATCATGAATTATCTCATTTTATTTAAACACATCTTATCTACCTCATCTCAGTCCATTTTATCCAATTATGACTGACATTATCACAGCCCTCCTGTTCTTCTTTTGACCTTTTGCTTTAACATCAGCCCAACTTCAAATCATCTCATTTACACAGAAATATTTATTGAGACTTGGCAAAGGAGAAAATGGGGGCAGCAGTACTGTGCCAAACCGTGTAGTGCCAAAACCAAATCTGAAGGATACTTCCTGATGGGGGATATTTATCTTTCCCTACTGAGAGTCACTATATGCCCAAATAAGGGTATTCTTCACTCATATTCTATTGGATATTGGTTCTAAACAAGACACAATGCTTATGCACAGGAAGTTAGTCCCTTTGTAATTAGCTGGTCACATATTTTGAAAGGGCAGACAGTCTGTCTGTTTGAAACAAAATAAAGATAATCTTGACCTTGGTTTGCCTGATGAACGACAGAGTTCAGCCTTAGCAAGCCAGCTGCGTCAAGCTGTCAGTCAAACAAATAGGCAGAGAGGAGAGAGAATATTAACTTATTGCTTTGGAGGGTCACAGGCTGTGACCTTTATGAGTATGACCTACAACTACCTGCTACGTTTTACCGCTGAGGAAGCACCCAGAGGAAAATTCCTGCACACCATTCAAAATGCTAAACTCAAAGAAGGCGAAAGAAGAGCTAGACCAAGGAGAGCCATAACCTCTGATTCAGGACACTTTGATTGACCGTGTGGTCTAAAAATGTGGAAGACAATCAAACTTGAGAGGGTTCACTGTAGCATCCGTTGGTAAATGAGAATAGGTAAAAATAGGTAAGAAATCTACTCTCATTACAGTATAGTACTGCATTTCAGCAGAGTACTCAGCAATTACTTCAGTATAATATTGCAAGTGGGTCATAGCACTGTAAACAGAAATGGAAGATTGGCAACTGTTTATTTACGTACACAGTTACAGTGTTTTACTTCTTTATACTTCTATATACTATACTATCTGTAGCCCCCGCCACCACAGTGTGGCAGGAAATTTCCTCTGTCTCCTGAACAGGAGACTGAAATCGTCAATATGGTTCAAGAAAACAACACCATATCGGTGAAGTAAATACAAACTAAAATCAGGAAAAACAATGGCACTGGACCATTGCCATGCGCTAGATGAGGAACCACACGAGGAACCACATGAGGATGAAACTCTACAGGGAGGAAGAACTAAACACAAAGTACTGACCTATGACTATGTGCACGTTCTGTACATTCCCACAATCAATGAATACCATCAGCACTGTATAAACATATGACAGTAATTCCATTGTTTTGTACTTCACCATATTGACCGCTGTAGGTCTTTTTCTGGAAATGTCATGTTGCCTGTTTCAGAGAGTGTCAGACCAGATAGATGCAAAGGATGCACCCACGCTTTTGGTGTTTTTCTGCCTGGAGATGGAAGGTCTTTGACCCCAGTCCCCCATATGCATATACCTCTTCTGCAAGTTAGTGAAGAAATTGTACAAAAATATTTTACAATATTTGCGCGTGTGTGTTTGTGTGTCATTTTTTTGGATTTGTGTATATAAATCACAAAAAAAAACTAGCATAGGCTAGTTCAGAGAATATAGCCTATGCTTTCAGAAAACTTATGTTAAAATAAAATAAAAAACTGATTTCAATATAATTGGGGTCCAATCAATTTACCATACCAAACTGACTCAACGAGTGAAGGCTCTCTGTGCCTGCAGAAAGAGAAAATGCTAATTTCCCTAACCAAACTTTCTTTGGTGACAACAATGCAAACCGCACACATAAACAGCCGAGCTCACCACTGTGTGAACAGTCCGACCTTTGTCAGCCCAATAACTTTATGGTCAGTGACTCCCATGCAGCGGTGCAGTCCCCCTTCCAAGCCCTAAAGGTGTATTTGCGAGAATCACTGGACTCTGATCTAGAGGTCCACCATTCATCACACTGTTTTATTAGAGTACACACAAAACAAACACACAGGACCCAGCAGTAGCACCATGTCAGGACTGACATCTGCTCTCAGGGACACTTTATGGTTACAGTGTGTGCTGTGCATGTGTGAAACTACTCGTAGAGCTCTGCGTTCATATTTAATATGTGTTTATATTTATTTCTCAGCACAAGTCTTGCTGTAAGTGCTTAGTGAGTAAATTATCACTTTTATAAAAGCAGATCAATGACTAATCTTCCTAAGGTGTCATAAATCTCTTTACTGCAGCCAAAACTGACTGACTTAATAATAATAACTTAATAACTTTGCAACTCGAACATAGCACTGTTATGATAATATTTTTTTGTAAATTCAGAAATAACTTTTGAATATGCTGGTAGCTTAGGAACCAAAATTTGCAAACTATTGTTACAAAATAGTTTTTAAAATAGTTTAAAAGAAATGTGGATGCAGTGTAAATTTTAAATCCAATAAAAGTTCCACAGTTCTTGTATTTAGCAATATGTGGATATGACAGCTTCCCTGACACACCCAGCTGCTGTGGTTAACCTCCCAGTTTGCCCTCAAACAACACACATCAATACATTTGCCTACTTACGGTATGCTTAAAAGAAACTATTCATGCAGCCACAGTCTCCCACTGTGAGATCAATACTTTTATTGGTAGTACATGCACACAGATATACTTTCCTAAGGTGGTCCAGGTTTGCTTCCCGCGTCTGTCCCTTGGTTCACGGCCTCAGCCTGTGACAGAGACATCACTGTCTCACTCTGATAACACGGAGCCGCTTAATGTTTAGCCCAAGATCCACACACACACGCACAGACACACAGGGAAGCAGAGGGATTACAAAGGCACAGAGACCCGTATGCTGTCCAGGGATGGAGGCGAGAAAACTAATTATGGGGAGAAAACGAGGTAGTTATGACCAAGGTGAGAATTATCATTGTGTATTGTTATGTTTGATAACTGTAGAAGACCACAGTGTGAGGCAAAATATGGCATTTGTTGTCATTGCATCCTTATATCGGTGGAAGTCAGTGAGGTGATGGAGTTATTCAGTGCTGTTGTGAGACCACTGTAGATTCTATTTTATTTTGTGGAGAAATAATTTAATGACAGATACAGTCACCATGTGGCATTGGTAAATGGCACTTTTTTTGCAGTGCAGAATGAAAACCTGTTGAAGATTTTCAAAGTCTTTAACTTGATAAGCCGTGCTATTAGTCTGTTACTCTAATCCCCGTTAGAGCTTGTACACACGCTGTGTGTCCCATGGAGGAGCAACAAAACAGGACTGTATACACACTGGAGGTATTATAATGTAGCAAAGAAATCTAGAGAAAAGGATGGGCTCTTTCAAAAAGAAATAATATTACTTGTCAAAATGTTATTACATTTTAATGTATGCATCCTACAAACATAAACATGCATACTTTTCTTTCATGTATCAATTTCACTTACATGCATAACTATATCTCCGATTATTATGGTCAAAAATGTACTCATTGGACAGCATCTGTCACTGAAACAGATTTGCATTTCCTGTCGCAGTCAGTAACTCAATATTACTTACATGTGTTTTAAACCTGCAGTAACTTAACTTTTGTCTCTCTCTCCTCACATTGGGAATAATTGCACAATGTAATATGATGTATATTTGATCCTGTTGCCATATTTCCTTTTCCCTATTAGCTCTGACAATCCAGTCATTGCTGGTTGGCATAAAAGACATCACTAGCAGTTCACCACAGACACCAGATTTAAAATCTTTACCTGCCAGTGATTGGCTTTACCAGCATTGTGTGAACTTGTTTGGCAAGGGCATGAATGTAACAGACGTTCATTTATGTGTAAAAGTCCCGCACTCCAGCTTTAACTTCACAAGTAATAGTCAACATTTTGGGAAAAACGCTCATTCGTGAGAAGATTGATGGCACTCTCATGTCTGTACTGCAAATATGTAGCTGGATGCAGCAGCTGGTTAGCTTAGCTTAGCATAAAGACTGGAAATGGAGGCGAACAGCTTGCCTGGCTCTGTCCAAAGATAACAAAATCCACTTACCAGCTCCTCTAAGGTTTACAAATTAACATAGTTTAATCAATACAAAAACGTATTAAAAATTTGTCTAGGGTTGTGCGTCAAACAATGTTTTGTCTGGGCGCAGTAACTTTTTAACTTCAGGAAGTTACTGCTCATGGCCAAGAAATACTGTGTTATTGATCATCCATCTAACTCTCAGCAAAAAGTGAATAATAAATTCCCAAAATGTCAAACTATTAAATTTTAAATGATATTCATTAAAGAGCCGAAATGTAGTAATAACAGGCATTTCAAATGGATCATTGTAACCTATGCATTTAATTTCTATTGGGACAGAATGTTAGTCAACTTTAACATCATCAAGCTCATGTACATATTTTATATAAACTGACATTAGGGAAGGGTGGTGTGGTGTGGTGTGGTGTGGTGTGGTGTGGTGGATAGTGCTGGTTACCCCGGCCTTTCTGTGTGGAGTTTGCATGTTCTTCCTGTGTCTGTGGTGTGGGTTCTCGCCAGGTAAATTGTCCTAAGGTGTGAATGTGACTGGTTGTTTGTCTATGTGTGGCCCTGTGATGGATTGGTGATCTGTCCAGGGTGTACCCCACCTTTTGCCTGATGTCAGCTGGGATTGGCTGCAGTGACCCTGTACGCAGGAAAAGCAGTTGACGATGGATGGATGATATTAGGGATGCTAATTTTCTTTTTTTTTCTCTTTAGATGGAATAGGCCTGAAGGCCATACCTTCACTCTAAACTATAAAGAATCTTTTGAAAAATCTGCTAAAGTTATTTACAATTGCAATTTCTTTGTGACAGGGACTGGTATTGAAGATGAAGCTTTAGCAGAGCCACATGGGAGAGTCTCAAGTCGTCCTCTCTCTGCTGTAGTTCGCCTCTATGTGTACGCGCTGCATGGCTGCCTCTGTGAGGTGGTCTTCACTGCTGTGTGGGACTGGTGCAGCACCCAGGACAGGAGGCTGGCAGGTCACAGCAGCCTGTGGGCGCTACCTATGTACGCTACCGCAATCTACTTCATGGAGAGCCTGAGATCCCAGCTGCTGGATAAGCGTCACCCACTGCCAGTGCGTCTGATCGCCTACACCATGTTCATTTACCTATGGGAGTTCAGCTGGGGGGCAGGGCTGAGGCTGCTGGGGGCATGTCCATGGGACTACTCAGGTTATAAGTACAACCTGGGAGGACTGGTTACACTGGAGTATGCACTACCATGGGCTGTGGCAGCATTTTTAGCAGAGAAGCATGTGATCAGGAACACTCTGAGGATAAGACTGCACAACTAAACTGATATCAGTCTGGAATAATGTGCTTCCAAGGGCAACCATAAAGCATTCATGGACATTGTTTTAGGAACACCACACTTTTGTGATCTTAACATTTTGATATTACTGTAAAAGGTTGGTGCACATGCTGCCCCTCCCTGAGCTGTGTCATTAAATCGGACAACCTTTTTCAGTTCAGTTTGTGAGCGTTTTTGTCTCTCACAGTCTGATTTTATGTTAGGTCAACTGATTTGGTAGCCGATGTAACTTACTGGATGACAGCTGTAAAGGAACAGTTTGGGATTTGGGGAAATAAGTTAATTAGCTTTATTGCTAAGAGTTACATGAAGATCGACAGCACTTTTATTTCTGTCTGTTAAATACAGTATGAAGCTACATGCAGATTAGCACAAAGAGCAGGAAAGAGCTAGATAAGTGTAAACACAAAAAGTTGTGGTTTTATGGGGGTTTGGGGCTGGACTATTTCTTAGCTGGGAGCGTGTCACCAAGAAATTGTTACAGCATGTTACTTCCTGTAAAACTACAAATTGTCATCTTAACATTTTATTGTGTGTATGAATGAGACTTTGGTCAGAGCCAGGTTAGCTGTTTCCTTCCAGTCTGCATGCTAGGCTAAACTAAATGCCTCCTGTGTCCAACTCTGTACTTAAGACACAGGCATGAGAGTGAAATTGACTTTCTCATTTAAAAGTCAGCAAGAAAGAGAATGAGAGTATTTCCAAAAATACCAAACATTTCATTTAATTAAATTGTATCGTTTAAATCAACTCAGATCTGGACTGTCCACTAGTCACTGAATACAAAACATTATCATAACCAGTCTGACTGTAAGCCGGTTACAGTGAATCAGACATCAAACCAAAGTAGAGGTGGGTAGTAACGAGTTACATTTACTCAGTTTCACTCAAGTCGCTTTTGAGTAAATTGTAGTTGTAAGTGTAATTTTAATGCAGCATACTTTTGATTCTTAAAGTTTTTAGAGAAAACCCATTACTTTTACTCTGTTACATTTGGATACATTCATCACACTACTTTTATTCATTGTTTTATGCATTCATGATCTGGTCGTGAGTGGTCAGCTGGTCCCAGGTCTGCTGGTGCTCTGTAGGCCTACTGCACCCATGCCTCAGCAAGCTACAGTAGGCGTATTGCTTTCAAATAGCTCTAGCAGCTAATATTTCTCTTCACTGATAGTTACAGGCAAATTACAGTTTTTTTTTAAATTGCTTACACACGTTTTCTAAAAAGCAAGGCTCATTTTCAGTACAAAAACTCACACACAAAACTCCACAATCTGCGAATCTCTTGCAAATGCTAACACTGCATTCAGAACACTGTTATGTCTGGTGATGGAGCAGTGGATAAGACACATGCCTTTGGTTTGAGAGACCTGGGTTCAATCCCCCACCCACTGTGACACATCTACCATTGTATCCCTGTGCAAGACAATTAACCCCTAGTCGCTCCAGTGTGACCTCTGACATATATAGCAATTGTAAGTCGCTTTGGATAAAATTGAATAAATGTAATGTTTCTATAATGTAATGTTCTCAAAATGAAGCGTTGTCTTTAAATGACACAAACCAGCTGAACACTGAAGTGATGGAAAACCCTACGATGAGCGGAAAACACTACAATGATACACTTAGTAGGCCTTTCGCATTTTCAGTGTTTCACTACATAATGTTGTAAACTGTTGTGTTTTCATACTCAAAAATAAAACGCAAATACAAGAATGTGATGTTTTTTATTCTAAAAGATTGTGTATACATCTCAGCAAACACTGATGGATTTGTAAAGTGTTCTTCACACAGAACAAACAATAGGAAAGTGAGAGAGATATGAGCAAATGCTGTGAAAAAAAAAAGAAAAGAAATAATCCTCACTAACCCCTTGGATAAGTCCATACTGTGCTGCTTATTGTGTGTGGGCTCCATCACATGCTGAGTCAGTCCATAATATCAAGAACACAGCACAGTTCTGTAGTCCCCCTGTCATGGGGGTTGCCAACATGGATGTTAAAATCACCATTAATAACTACACAGTCAAAGTCAATACAGATTACATACAACAGTTCAGTAAAGTCATCAAAAAAGGTTGCACAGTATTTAGGAGGTAGACTCAATGAGAACAGCTGCACTGTTATCTTGGTCAGTTAAAAGCATAAAATTAAGATTGTTCTTGATGACATAATCATTGACAAAAACGTTTTTCCTGACGTCTATACATGTCAAGAGAGGAGTTGAGAAGGCTACTGTCGCATTGGAAAGCGACGTCTTGAAGTCTGGACGCAGCAGATATCTGTTAGAGCTTGCTTTATTTTGTACACATGTGCTGTGCTTTTATCAGGCTGGGGAGACAGAGGATGATTCTGACAGTGTCGTGGGGGGGAGAGGTGCCAGGCACTGTGACCGTGTTAAATGTGTCAACAGTGGCTGAGGACTTAAACCCAAAGCAGGAGGTGGATTCTGAGGGGATTTTAGGGGGAAAATTGGAGGAGGGGGGTAAGTTTGGTCCCACCAGTGACTGTGTTTTGTCCCAAAAGTGTCGAGCATTTTGATCAGGTCTTGGGCGGGGGGGGTTGACTGAGGGAAAAAACCTGGATGGGGTTTGCTGGGGTTAGGGGGGGCTCTCCTTCATGGTGTCTCTGGTGCTGTGTTATGTCTTTTCTTGTTTGTTGTTGATTCCTCTTGTCTCTTGTCCTTGGCAGAGGGAAAAGATTAGTCATGCAGGACGTAAAAACGGTTAGGGATGAACAGTTTTACTCCTGACTTGTTAAGGCAAAGTCCATCTGCCTTACAGTAATCACTGAGTACTGTATCGATATGCAGTACTACAGTGCAGATGATGAGCGCCACTGTGAACCTGCTGTAGGTTGATTGTCTGGCCAGTCTCCCTCAGTGTCAGAAAATGGTGGCCTGAATCTCTTCAGAGATTATGGCTTTCCTTAGTCTTAGTATCTTCCTTGTCCTCGTCTTCTTACTCTGACTCCACTTGCCTCTCTCTCCCACTCCAAAACAGAAGAGCTCAACTGTGGCCCTTTCACAGTTTTGCTGAACCTCTGATTGCCTACTGAACAAAAATGCAACATGCGTTTGCCCATGTGAGGAAACAGAGTTGTGAACACAATAGATTTGATCATGAAGATTAGTGTCACATGTAGAGACTTGTGTGTAGTGTGAAAAAAATGTGTGGTTTAGAATTGCAGTCTGAGCGTGAAGCAGGAAATGTACTTGTTTTTTAGCAGAACTGGTTCAGGGGGTTGGTACATCAGTTACAGATTGTGGTCACTGTGTCTCAAGAACCTGTGTTAGTGAACAACTTAGCGAAACTGTAACAGCACACGCTGGTCTGAGGTCAGTACATCAGAAAACCTTGCTGACACTGAGATGTTGTGTTATGTTTATGTTTATGTTTGTATGCCAATAATTTTAGTAATATATACACAAAGTATATCTTCAAAGCTACTACTGCTCTTACGATTATATATAACATAAATATTCAAGCTAGTGATGTGCGAGCAGCTTGCATTTAACCACAGTTGTCACGCTCATTCTTGCAGCCTGATGGAGAAATGCAGAAAAGAACAGAACAAATTATGCACACGAAAAAAGACAAACTGCTTTTATTTAATGTTTCAATCCCAGATGGTCTTCCTCAGGTAAAAGTAAAGACGAGAACACACCTGTATTTAATTTTTAAATAATCAATAATGAAATGTCACAGCATTTCCTCCTAGTTAGCTCCTAGTATGAGTCACCTGATAAGAGATATTTTCATTAAGTTAAGAGACTCATTTCACCACTTCTCTGATGTTCTTGTCTTCATCAGAATCAGAATCAGACTCAGAAATACTTTATTGATCCCCGAGGGGAAATTCTTGATCATTGATTCATGTGATTGGAGAGACCTGGAAGAGGAGGGCTCACACCTAGTATGTCTCTAGAGGGACATGGGCCTTGAGAGATCTATACTGGAATTATAATTAAATGCATGTTCATCTTTTGATGTATGTGTGTCCTCTGTCCTTCAGATGTAAGTAGACAGCAGAGTCTTGACCTGAGGAGTTGGCCCTTCTGTGTTGAGCCATGCGTTTGTGTAGTGGTTGTTTAGTCTCCCCAATATAGAGGTCTGTGCATTCCTCACTGCATTGGACCACATACACTAGATTGCTTTTCTTGTGTTTGGGTGTGCGGTCTTTGGGGTGTACCAGCATCTGTCTTAGTGTCTTCTTGGGTTTAAAAAACACAGGGATGTTGTGTTTGTTGAAAATCCTCCTGAGTTTCTCTGATACTCCAGACACGTATGGAATCACAATGTTGTTGCGTTTGACCTTCGTTTCCTCCTCCCCTGTAGTTTTGTTCTTCTTGGATCTTGTGGCTGTTTTCACAAAGGTCCATTTAGGGTATCCACAGGCTGTAAGTGCCCCCTTCATCACTTCCCAGGAAACTCAACAAACGTAACCTATTGGCCTCAGGTGAAGATACCAACGATGGTCTTTCAGTCTTGGCCACAGGTAGTCCTAACGACTGTAACGACTGTCGTCACAGCAACAAGGAACACTAACGAACCAGCGGTATCGATGACCCGGGCCAACGACCCCACTGAGGTTAAATAGCTGAGTTTCCCTGCCAGTCAGTCAGAACTGAAGAAGTCCTTTGGATGAGGGACGAAACGTCTTCCAGTATCTTCAACCAAGTCCAGTTGCCCTTGATTTTAACCTTCGTTGGATAACTATGACCTGGATGACTGAGAATCTTCATAGACGTCCTCAGATGTCTTGTTTTGTCCACAACCCAAATGTATTCAGTTTACCATCATAGAGGAGTAATGAATCCAGAAAATATTCACATTTAAGAAGCTGGAATCAGATAATTTTGACTTTTATTTTCTTAAAAACTTAGAAACAGAACAATCAACTATTAAACTAGTAGGAGGTTAATTTAATAGTTGACAACTACTTGATTAAACATCGCAGCTCTAATTTGCTGATTTATTTGCCAAATTACAATATAGGAGAAAACAAGCAAATAATATCATTTTAAAAATGTCAGCGCATACTTAATAGAGTTTAATATTAATGTGATATGTTGTAATCACACTTGGGAATATTATCCTGGTGTATATGTGGCAGGTTATCTTATCAGGAGATGATGACTCATCATTTCATCACAAATAAATACAGGTGTATGTTCAGGTGTGGATTTGTACCTACGACGATCCTACTACTGTCTCATCCATAGCAACACCCATTTCTGAAAAACTGCAATTTGTCATGTCCAGACAGTTCTGGGTTTTATTTGGGAAAGCTACAAGAACCTGGCAAGCAGAACTTGGCACGTAAAACATGAATACCATCTGATAACAATGTGATTATTTCTAAGACATGTTGAAACCTGTGTTATGTCTTTACAGCCAATCAGATTGGTATGCTAGGACTGGGATTGTGTAGTGTTGACAGCTAGGTAGATAAGGGTGATACTGATCTTTTTTTACCTCCAGAGGAAATCTACATACCACATCACAGTTTACGAGGCAGATGGAGTAGGAGCTGTAGCTGAGGGATCGGGTGTGGCTACCCTGGGAACACGGTTCACTTCAATTACAGGGGCCCACTTTAGCCCCAATCTGCCTGACATAACAGTGATTTTAATGAGTAAGTTCCTTTTTGTTTAACCAGAAACAGTCAAAGCCAAGCCAGGGCTATCTCTGGAGGAATCCTTTACACACTTGTAATAACAATCTGAGCCTGTCAGTGGCAAAAACAAGCACTTTGGTGGAAGTACAGGCGCAACTGCCTGCAAAGATTACACTGCAGCCCTGTTTCTTTTGTTGTTACAGCCAATAGCACTACATATCCTGGGCATATTGGAATATAAACCTTCTGGGAGTGTTTCATGGATCTTCCTCCTCTGCTTGTTGTGGTTGTAGTGACTGGACGCATAAATGGCACCGATAAAGCACTGTGACGTTGCATGGTCCTTATTACATTCAAACCTCGACCCCTCTGCAGTGAGCCATCAGCTCTGTGCCTGATTGGGAGGCTTTTTGACACAGTTCCTGTGTAAAATGGAGTAAATTAAGCTCATGCCAAACTACTGCAGTTGATGAAAAAACACCGAAATGTGGTAATTTGGAAGTAAAAGTCAAAAACTGTCAGACTGTGTGTTCTCACAACTCAATTTTATCCCTACAGATATTTATTTATTGAATTTCTATCATAAAGAAATGGTAGATTGCCTGCAATTATATTGTACTTTTACAATAAAGTGCCTCACAATGTGCCTCTCATTCACACACTGTGATTAGAGGACGACCCACTGAGCGTCTGTATAAAAATCAATGTGCAGAATTACGACAAAGTGCAATTTAAATTTCAGATTCAATAGTTTCTGGTGTTTATCAATACTGAAATGAACACTGACCCCAGAGATCACTTTCATTACAGTTTTTCTTGATTACTTAAACACATTTCCACACCCTCAGACATAACACACAAGCCCTGAGAAACACACACAAACACACACACACACACAACAACACTGTCTCACACACTGGTGAGATAAATACAAA
>NW_025741947.1:0-12782 GCF_021292245.1 Micropterus dolomieu
CATTTGTGGCCTGCTGGAGGTCATTTTGCAGGGCTCTGGCAGTGCTCCTCCTGCTCCTCCTTGCACAAAGGCGGAGGTAGCGGTCCTGCTGCTGGGTTGTTGCCCTCCTACGGCCTCCTCTACGTCTCCTGATGTACTGGCCTGTCTCCTGGTAGCGCCTCCGTGCTCTGGACACTACGCTGACAGACACAGCAAACCTTCTTGCCACAGCTCGCATTGATGTGCCATCCTGGATGAGCTGCACTACCTGAGCCACTTGTGTGGGTTGTAGACTCCGTCTCATGCTACCACTAGAGTGAAAGCACCGCCAGCATTCAAAAGTGACCAAAACATCAGCCAGGAAGCATAGGAACTGAGAAGTGGTCTGTGGTCACCACCTGCAGAACCACTCCTTTATTGGGGGTGTCTTGCTATTTGCCTATAATTTCCACCTGTTGCCTATTCCATTTGCACAACAGCATGTGAAATTGATTGTCAATCAGTGTTGCTTCCTAAGTGGACAGTTTGATTTCACAGGAGTGTGATTGACTTGGAGTTACATTGTGGTGTTTAAGTGTTCCCTTTATTTTTTTGAGCAGTGTATTTTTGTGTGTGTTGTCTTGTTATTTTTACTTAAAAAAAGGAACTGAATACTTCTACCAACACGGCATAGCGTTTTTGATTGAACATGTCAAAATAAACCCTAACCTGATACGTCGGCGATCATGGTAGGGAAGTTTTATTTAATTGTGTTTTTCACATGGCTACCTTAATGTCAAACTGCATTCACCCTTACCAAAAATAAATATTCATCATTTTTATTTCATGCACAAGTGAATTCATGTATTACATTTAGAAAGTAATTTCACATAAAAAATATTCCCATTTATGAGTGTTGGGTTTAGGAAATTTCACATGTGATAAATTCCCATGATTTAGCCACATGTGATTTTTTTTAGATATTTCATGTGTGAAATGTAAGACATTCCTTGTAAAAAAAAAAAAACCCCACAAACATACACACACACATGCGAAAAAATTATTTTACATTTGGTAAATGTGTTTTCTCATATTTCACAAGTAAAATGTAATTTTTCACACCAAAACATGAATGTCATATGTACTTTTTTGTAAAAGGTGAATTCTGATATTGTAAAGCTTTGAAAAAAAGCAGAGGACAACAACATAACTAGAAAGGAGCACAGGAGGATGTAAACTCACATGTGTGTTCCTAAGTTCTTAGTAGCCTAACTATTAGCTAGTTTCAAAAAAGTGATTTACTGAATACAGTTGCACCAATAAAATACTAACTAAAAGACTTTAGTAATGTTTAAATTGGTTGCTAGGAAATATCTGTAGCACTGTCAAATCATAAGTTATAACTGGAAGTTACTGTAGCATCATGAACTGTAATATATCCTTCTTTTTTTTTCAGAGGACCAATGATATATTAAACTTAACAGCCCATCCTTTGTAAATATGGGCATGGCTTTGTTTGCATTCATGTTGGAATACGTGTGTTAAAAGCGAGGGAGTATCCATTACGTCACCAGCTGTATTTGATCGTTTAATCTTTAATTATTAGCATAGTGGTTTGTAATTTGATATATATATATACTGTATGTTGTGTTCTGGTCAAGTGTAATGTTAAGTCTTAACTGTTTATATCATTATTAGAATTTAAGTGCCAGGTGCAATACTCTTTAAAATATTACCTCTTTTATTCCTCAGTCTAAAGGGATCATATGTTAGCATGCTAACATTAGCTAATTCAGTCAACCGACAGTATTTTACAGTTACACCTGGCAGATATGTGTAAATATGTAGTAACAACTACTCTCAGTTTTTGGTGCAACCAGTTTTAATGTAGTAATCAGTAAACACTTACATGTTATAACTAAGCTAGTCTTTGAACTTGAACTGATATTACGCATGCTAGCTCACAGTCACACTGCTTACTGGACACTTGAACAGAGCAGAGGCATTGTTAATGTGATCAGTTAATACTATCAGCAACACCTCTGTTTTTTCTTTGACGAATCAAAATCTCTGCTGCGACAAAGGCCAATCAGACCGTGAGCAACATTAGCATTTATTTGCCTCCGCTTAGCTCTCCACTGCCTCCTGAGAAAAGTCTGGCTCTATAGTAGCTAAATGCTCCATTGTGTTAACCAGCTAGTTGCTAACATCTGCCTGCCGTTTGGTGCTGTGCAGGCAGCGTCCGTTTATCAAAGCTTTTTTTGCTGAAAACAAAAACTGTCAGCTGTGGCTGGAAATCAGGCTGATTAGAGTGGAGACTGAGGGTTACCAAAACCAGCCAAAAGAGGCCAATAAGGTCTTTAGAGATGCACAATAGGGCAATAATTATCTGTTTGTTCATCGCTTTGAACAACTTCCATTGTAAATAAGAAAATACAGATTAGTGCAGCTTTAATTTTAGTTTGTTAATCACCAGGATGACCACCTTTCTTTCTTTCACATGAATGCAACCGACTTTTGGACTTTACGTAAACACACAACTGTGCTCCGTGACAGTGAGACATCTGGTTGAAGGACAGTCCTCCTACTCACTGTTGCACTGCACAAACAACACACTGTGCATGATCAGTGGTAAATCAGACACAAACGCAGGAACACACCCTCCATATTGCGGTCGGCGCTCTCTCACACACTGTTTTCTGAAACAACACTTGAGGGGAGTCGATTCCGCTTTCCTTTCATTCCCTAAATCACCTTTCTTTCTCTTCTCCTTCTATCCCTCCATCGTTGACAGTGATGACTCAGAGGAGCGGTGAGTCACTGCATCCTCCAGGTCTCACAAACACGCTCACACACACACACACACACACACACACACAACCTTTAACACCCTTCTTTCCTTTTACTGGAAGCAAGTTCTCCTTTTCAGTCAGAGAAATATTTTTGTTTTCCTTCCTGGTTCCCTTCACTCCCCTGGACCCCTCCCTGGGGTACTATGTCTGTTTGTGTATGTCTGTGTGTGCGTGGATGTCTGTGTGTGTGTGTATGTGTTAATTAAAGTTGGGAGGAGAGCTTTGGTGGAGCCTGCCAAAGGCTGCTACATAAAGTAAACAGGGAGACGCACAGTCACATGCAGACAGCGCACGCGCAAACACACACACACACACACACACACACTTCAAACTTCTTCCATTTTTGAACCCACTCTAAGTACTGCAGGAGTTTGATTTATTGCGGTGGGACAGTTCAGATGAGTCATGTAAATGTAAAATACTTACAGTTTCTTTTATTTATGAAAACCTTACAGCTCTAGTTACATCCTTCTAACCGTAAAACACACTTCTTTAGCCTTTGTAGGATAAAGTATAACAACACAACTCTTCCACGTCCTGGTCTGTCCCTTCTTTGTCCTCTCTATCTCATTTTTAAGAGTCAAATTTGATAGAAAAAAGTGTAATAAACTCTTAACATTTTCTGTCTGAGCTTGCGGGCTAAAGGTGTAAACCCCAATTCTGTTATTCCATCACAGTTGAGTGACTGTCTTGCAAACGACACGGTAAACCACTGCAGCAGCTGTTCCGCTGCAATTATCTTCCCTTTTTTGAGAGATGACTTTTCAGAAATCTGAACTTTAGCCTTAAGATTTTCCACCATGGTTTCTCCATCCTGAAACTATCTGCTGTATCTGGCTTCATGAAGCAAGAGAAAAAAACATGAAATAGCTAAAACGGTCCAGTTGTCAGAGTTAAATCACTTCAACCATGAACACCAGACAATGAGCCAACACTCCCTGGAGAAGTCATCGGTTTGACCACAAACCACAAAAATGTTGGGGTGATCATAATGTGTAAACCATTTTAATCAAATATACCACACCAAACACCCATATATCACAGACCTTCAAAGGCCTCCTAACCTCAAAATAAATCCTACAGAAAGCAGTTCTGCGGTGTGATCACAATTTTGAACACAACACAAAAACCTCTCACTGCAAGTCTTGGTAATTTGCATATTTTTACTCTGGGGCTCACATGCTCGCTGAGTAAAAGCAAGCTTCAAGGTCTTGGCAGAAACCTCAGTAAAAGTAATGATACAATTTCAAGAATGCGTTGCCATAAATCAGTAATTAAATCTGTTTTTTTCCTAATTCCTAAAAGGATATTGAAGATAGATGGTTCTCATCCTACACTAGAAATCCCCCCTCTCAAGTATCTCCCCTCTGCTCTCACTCTCTTCTTTCCATCTCGCCCTGCAGGCTATCAAATGTTTGTTTCAAACCGGCGCTTCATGTACTTGGACTACAGGTCCAAAAGAGCGTGATTATGCATTCAACCCCTGTAAAGAGTGGGATACGGTGTGTGTGTGTGGGTTTGTGTGTGCACGGCGAGCCACTCTGGTTTCAGTGAGAAAAAGAAGGAGAGGGCGAGAGAAGAGGGCTTTAAAATGCAAATCCCTCCTCCTGCTTTATCTGCCTGCTCTCATATCGTCCATAGCAACACGGATATGGGCCGTAATGAGGAGGACACCCAGGTTAACAGCATTGAGCTGTCTCACTGGGTGTAGTTGACACGTCCTTCATGTGCACGCGCGCGCGCACACACACACACACACACACACACACACACACACACACACACACACACACACACACACACACAGCGTCTTATCAGAGAGAAATCAAGGAGGTGTATGTGTAAGCTTTAAAGCCATAAACAGACGGCAGCAGGAGAGGGTGATTCAGTTGATAAGCCTTGTTGGACTGTTGGCAGGCGGAGACTTTACACTCACTTACACACACACAAACACACACACACACACACACACACACACAAACACAAACACACAACCTCTCTCTTTTATTTGACACTGCTGGGCTGATTTCGATTTATGAGCGTATTAGCGCCATTACCCGAACACGTGTCAAGGCACTGCTTTAGTGAGGAGGAGGAGGAGGCTCATGTTTGACTGCACTCTCTCACACACACACACACAGACCAAAGCAGTTGGGGAGAGTGAATGAGAAAGAGGGTGAATTGTGTTTTTATTGGGATCGGCTGAGGGTCAACTGTAACAAGGCCAATAATAAGCTAGACGAGAGGTTTATTTTCATATTTTAAACAGATATTTGTGTGTGTGCTGAGCACAAACACAGTTGGACCTACAGGGTCTAAAGAGGAATGTACTGTATATGTCTCAATTACTGTAAGAGAGAAACAGGCCCAGGATTAAATTTCACTAGTGTTTTGTTGTATTTTCAGTTAACATCATTTAAAGTGCCCAAAATATAAAGAAGGACCAGCTTTGTTTAAGAGAGGACTTATTTACATACTGTTTGTTTTTGCAACATCTTTGCTGTGAAGTGGGTTTTTGCAGTACTGTTTTCGCTCTGCGTATCGTCACTGTCAGCGAAGTGCATCAGTTTATTTAGCACACACACTGCACAGTGAAATATAGCTGCTGTTGTGCAGTCACAAGCAAAGATCAGTCATGCCTTTAAAACATCAGCCAAGACTAAACATCAGAAAAAATGACATAAATAAACATAAATATAACAAAGATGACAAGGCATAAAATAGGCCTATATCACAAATACATCAGTAGACAATGATGAACTGAGCAAAATTTTATTATTTTTAAATATTGTGTGGGTGCTATAGTTTTGGCAGTAACCTTAAACTTTCTAGATACGACAGTGTATTTCATATGTTGCTTGGAATGACAAGCCTGATCAGCTAAATTATCTTAATGGTATCAACAGCTCCAGTGTTGCTGCTTGTAGTTGTATGTTTGTTAAAGATCCTCTCATCTTTTAAGACACATGAAATACTTTGCTTTGAAATAATCATTTGTCTGATATAGTTATTCCACAACAACAGCTTAAATTGCCTTGTTAAAAAAAAAAAAAACCTTCAACAGAATCTTGAAATCTATGAAAATATTTCTCATGTCAAAAGTGTGGGACGCACGATGTTGCCTATTTCAATGAAAGATCCATTCTCAGTGCTTGTGTGCTGGAAGTTTAGGGTTTCCTGTGTAAATTGCATATTGAACAACAAAAGGCTTTGCGGTGTGATGTCACAAAATCCTGTTCCCATGTACACTTGTTAAAGGGAGATTTAAGGTGAGCATGGAGCAGATAAATGTGAAAACATTTTTCTTGTGTAAAACATTCAACTGAATTAACAATAAGCTAAATATAACTTTGAGTGGGGGCCTTCACATTTTTTAAAAGCTGGTATGTTTTCTCTTTACTGTATTTTTTGATGCTAATGTTGTCTTTTTTTGGCTGTCCAGGTTGTATTTATCTACTTTTAACAAAACTGCTGCTGGTGAAAAGAAAGTGTGTTATTTCCTGTGTGCCAGAGAAGTTTTCCTGGAAACCCCAAATATATATGCAAATATTTAGCTTTCATTCTGCATATATTCATGGATATTTGAATTTACTACTAAATAAATCCATTATTTGGATTATTTATAAATTTCCAAGTGGCAGATGAAAACAAATATACTTAACACTTCAATACCATGATTACTTTTTGCAGCTCTCAGCACAAACAAGCCTCTCTGATGTTGCTGCCTCCACTCAGACATTGACACATCAAACTTCCAGAGGACGACAGGCGCACACTAGATACACACCGCACACTCGGACGCGTACATGCTAAAACAACACTGTGGCAGCGACCACCATGCTGGTAATAATGAGGGTGCAGAGTGGCGCCTCGGGCCGTCCCTCCAGCCTTGAGGGGGGACGAGGTCTGGCTGTGGCTCCCTTGGTGCGTGGGGATGCATCACTGGAATCATTTAATTCATACCGTAAACGTGACAGGGTTAATGAGTGGCAAAGAGTGCCTGGGGACTGAGGGGGGCTTGGTGGGGGGTAGGATGTGTGGGCGTATATGTTTGGATGGATGGGTTGGTAGTGTGTTTGTGTGTGTGTGGGTTAGTGGTTATAATGTTTGCATGTGTGTTTGCAGCAGGAATGGTGCGAGCATGATAGGCTGAGGCCAGGGTGCTGTACCCTGCAGTTACAACTAATGCTCTTTAATTCTGGATGCACTGGCTTAGAGAGAAACTCCTGGAAAATGGCCGAATGGCAGCATCAGTGGTATGTTTGGGAGTGTGTGTGATAGGTGTGTGTGTGAGTGTGTGTGTGTGTGTGTGTGTGTGTGTGTGGAGAGAGGCAGACAGGGAGAAAGAAAGAGACAGAGGTGGTTCAGGAGTATCAGGTTTAGGGGGAGACAGATGGCGAAGGCTGGGTGTAGGTTTTGTTTTGTTTTTTTGGTCGTCATTGGTTTAAATTACCAGTCCAGACACACACACACACACACACACAAACACACACATTCACTTTTTACATTTATTCAAAACACCCAAACAGACTGCAGGCACAGACAAAATATAAAAAACAGCACAAGACACAGAGAGCGGTCGTTCAGAAATCTCTGAACACAGACCGCTTGAATTTTGCGATCCGACACCGGCAGAGAGGAGAGAGTGGGAAAGAGAAAGGAGTGAAAGAGAGGTTAGGACAGAGGACAAAAGCGTGGCACTCTGCGGAGGAGAGAAAAATGAGTGGGGACTAAATTGGCTGGGTGGAGTGATGGAAGACGGAGCGGAGAGGAGAGCAGAGCAGAGCGAGAGGCAATGGTGATGGATGAGTAAATGGTGGGCGCCTGATAGGGGTGGGGGGGGGTGATGGGGCAGAGGAAGGGAGGAGGTGATAGGATTCGCGGGTCGGAAGCACCAGAAAAAAAACCACCTCCCCGCCCCATTTCTCCATTAACACACTGTGCAGCCTGGTAACACCAGCACTTATTGTCTATGAGGCGTGCAGTTTACACTCGCCTTTGCCCCAGACAATTAAATCTGGGATCAACACACAGGACTGCTTTCACCGTGTAGGTGCACATGATGCTCTTCCTCACCTAAAGGAGGTGTCTGTCTCTGTCAAAATGGCAGAAAAATGTGGCTTTGTTTAGTGTTTGCAGCTTCCACTATAAGTACAATTCTTCAATAAAAGAACAAAAGACATGATATTTAAGAGTCAAAATAACATTTTGTGGCACAAATATAAAACATAAACTGGATGCATCTCATTAATCTGTATCCTAATTCAGTTTTATCTCCGGGCACCAAAAAGGAACTCCGTCATGTGTACGTTTTCAAGCTGGGGTCACAAAAACAGCTTGTTGGCTCCATGAAAGCTGTGGTGACACTGAGGCCTCCAGTAGAAAAACAAAGGCCTCCCCCCTCACCCTGTCTCTCTCCATCCCTCTCTCCCCAGGGATGCTATCAGGACATGGAAAGGTCAGGGGTCTGGTAGCACCGCTGTAACCACAGACACACACACACTAACACACACACTAACACACACACACACACACACACCAACACTGAATGTCACACACACACCTACCTGCTCACACAAAACACCTGCAGACAAAAACAATCTTCTCTGCCATTTCACGTCTTGACCGATCAATTAAAAAGCCCTCCTCTTCATTTTTGCAGTGTGTGGTAATTGAGGAGGTTCATCAATAAGGCAGTCTGACCCTTTAAGGTATCTCCAGTGATTGGTTTGTTTCCCTCTCTTTCAGTAATGGAAAAACGTAATAATTAAATAATTAAAAAGAAATTATTATTGACCTCTCCCTTGCTTATTAGAAATAGAATAGAAATGTGTTTTATTTTGTCAGAAAATTGGATAAAGGTATATTGCATTTCAAATTACCATTTTCCTTTGGAACAGAGTCAGGATTAAAAAGCTTTTTATTTGGGCAGCAGGATGAATATTTTCTATGAATAACTTCTCAATAAAAGCCCGTCTCTTGCACACCCCTGTCAAACACAGCTTTAAAAGTGGACAAATTGCGATGGACTGGAACAGTGTGTAAAACCTGCATCTCACATCTCAGCAGCTGCAGTTCCTCTGCCTGTTTTCTAAAAACAGTTCCACACTTCTGACTTTCAGGAGATGCAGTCTAAGAAGTTTGGTTTTTACTGTTGTCAATTTATGACTTCCATAAAATACAATTCATTAACATGTCGGCCTTTTGCATTCATCTAATATTTGTATATGTCTGTTGCGTAAACAGCATGACTTTGGTTGTTTCGGCGTAGTCTCACATTGGAGCTTTTTGTCACATGTATATGGAAAATAATAATAAAATCTATTTATGCAGTTTGTGTGTGTGAGATAAATGTGGATAAAAAATCTCCTGTTGGCTCAAGAGAAACAGCCCCCACCCCCTCCGTCCCCCTGTGTGATACAGTATCTACTTAAATAACACATCTCATTAAGCCTGCTGACTAATGAGGTGATTAGCCCCAGCTACCAATAACTAGCGTTAGCCTAGCGTAGCGTTAGCGGCTCTCTCCGAGGGTTTAAACGCAGTGATTCAGATGGAACGGCTAATATGGCTGGTGGTTCGGGCTTTTAATTGCCTGAAAGCTATTAGAACTAATGTGCAGATATGTGAGGGACAAATTACTTTAATTAGCCTCTGTTAATGTGTTTGCTCGCAGAAATATTAGCACATAACGTCAGCAGGAGGAAACGCAGAGTAGCTAAGAAAGGCTGGGTGCCCTGCTTTGGATTAGGGTTGGAGAGCCTCAGTGTGTGTGTGCGTGTGTGTGTGTGTGTGTGTTGGCGGCTCTTCGGGAAGGGCAGGGGGGCCTCAGCAGCAGTGAAGTGTGCCACAGCTATTTATAGGCCCAGTTGATTGCAGATTTATTCTCCTGGGAGGGTGTAACTCGCAATAGTGTGTGTGTGCGTGCGCTTGTGTGTGTGTAGTGGGGAGGTGCAGGTTATGAAGAAGACCCACGGTGGGAGGAACAGCTGTCTGTCAGGAGGAATCCGTCGGTTAATTTCCTTTGGGGAAGAGGCAGAATTGAAGGCTGAGACGAGACGTCTCCGGCTAAGAAAGCTGATCGTTTGTCTTCTTTTGGTCGAATAAAATCAAAACTGTTTTGGGTTTCAAAAGAGTTTAATTTTCATTTGCTTCTCGACAAGAATGTCAAACAAATGACCTTCTTTTTAGATTGATTGAGGCAATTTTAAACCATTATCAGGTGTTTTGAATCAGTTTCAAAGATCCAAGATATGTTAAACACCTCCTATAAACCACTTTGGGAACCTTGCATTTAATTAAAGCTCTTTCTTCAACTGAAATAGTGTCTTTATACCTGATTGTACAAAATAAAGGCATGTTCATGAAAAGGAGAGGAGAGGGTTAAATAGGCTCATTTGTACTGAGCTCTTGCAAACATTAATTTAAATAAGGTTCAGTTCAGTATTTACAAGGTGTGCTACCATTTTGTACATTGTGTTCCTACACATATTTGTGCTCGTCTTTGCTGTGGTCAGGGTACGTGTGTACGTCGAGGAGGAAGAATAAAGCAGCAGAGTAAACAAGGAGGTGCACGAGGCTGGATACGGCTTTTGACAGGGGGATGGGAAATACTGCGGCTGGTGCTGTGAATTAGATGAATTCCTGACTGCTGGCATTTTTGGCGTAGACAGCGATGACTAGGGCAGGAGGGGAGGGGAGAAGTAAAGCTGATGTTGACACGGTAAATAAAAGCAGCATATACACAGACGGGCACGTGCACGGGCTTCCTTGTTGGTGACACGTTCATGGTGCCGTGAATTTACTCTATGATTGTGTGTTTTTGTGAGTCTCTGTCCTCTCACTTGTCTTGACAGCTGTATGTCGCTCTGCTTCTTATTTATCCCTCTGAGGATTTCAGAAGGTGAAAGCCGATCTAAAAGAGACAAAGAGCCAATAACAGCCTCAAAATTGTTTGGCTGCTTTCAGAGTGGCTCAATGAAAATAAAAAGAAAGAAGTGTTTCAGGCTTAACCCCGTCTCTTCCTGTGCGGACCGAGTGGCAGACAGACGGTGCCAACAAATGTGAACAATGCCAGTGAGCTCAGCGCCAGTTTAAATGAGCCATTCAGAGGACGAAGGCAGTTAAAATTAAAGGTCTGTGCCTTATTCACAATGTGCATTTTTGTAGTGTTTTACCAGATTGATTAAGATTTTCTTTCTTTTCATCTATAAAATGTATCGGTTTAGCTTTTGATGCATGACTGTTTATGAAATGTAAACAAACGTTGTAAGTATATTTTGACGCTGATAAAGGTTTGCTTAAATATCTGCTAAAAATTTTACTTTAGACTGGGAAAGCTCTAAAAACTTAACTTTTGGGCTACTAAACAAACAGAGAGATGAGATGAGATGAATGAAGTTTTAAGTTGCAACAGTAATGACCACTTACTGGTCTGTAAAAACACACATCATTGTGGCTTGTGGGAGGACAAAAAGAGCACTGTTTACAGTGACAATGGAATGACTAACAAACAGGGTTACACACACACACACACACACACACACACACACACACACACACACACACACACACACACACACACACTCTCTCTACACCCCTGAGGCTGTCCCAGAGGACAAGACCTGTGCCTGGGTGCAGGATCATGTGTGGTGAGGCCCGCCTGGCATGGATGCTGGTGATGGATAGCGTGACGCTGGCGAGGCTGGCAGAGGCTCCTCAGAGTGGAGCGATATGCCAGCCGACCCGCTGCCAACAAAGGCAGCGTTACAAATACCTCACATTAGGGGAATTATGTCTTTATGCGCCATCCAAACGGGCACAGGGGCGAGACAATGGTGTGAGGGAGATGATGTTTCCGTTACAATTAGCTGCACGTTAATCTGTTTTTCCTCATCTTTTTCTTCTCTCTTTCTTTCTTTGTGCCTCACAGGCCTCAGCGCACAAAAACAACAGTACGGGACAGCGTAACTGCAAAAAACAAGACCAAGGCAATAATCTCAAGAACAAAAAAAGGCTCTGTAAAATTACACAAATCGGTTTTACAGAATGACTTAAGGGGAGAGATGAGCAGATACTGAACTGTTTGTCTGTACTCAGAGTATCTGTAATGTCCCCTCAGTATTACAAATGTCTGGAGATGTTATCTTTTCAAATGTCTGAAAATCGCTCTTTAAAAAAAATACAAGGATGTACTGTAATTACACAGAATGTACACATGCACACAGGATATTCCCAAACAGACTAGTGTAGGTGAAGGTTTCTCACCCCTCACTTGAGTGCAAAAAAGACCTGCTGCCCTTTAAAATGCAATTTCCTGAAACAAGACACATGGATCAAAATGGGCCGAGTTTTTTCCCTCCTCTGCCTGCCTATTACTGCTCGTAGAGCTCTGTGAAAGCCCTGGCCAGGCTTTCCGCAGGCACTTTGGCAAGCTTGAGCATCCAGTCTATTTTTCTCGGATAAGGGGGGGGGACTGGAGGAGAAGGTGGTGGTGTTTTTGTCTGCCCATGTAGGAGGGAAGGAGGAGGGGGAGAGAAAGGAAAGGAGGGGTGGATACAGAGAAAGAAGGAAGTATGTTAGAGGCAAAAGAAGAAGACGATGCAGCGGGGGGGGGGGGGGGGGGGGGGGGGGGTGTGACTGTAAGAGAAAGAGGCGTAAACAGCTAATCAATCAATCAGCAAAGAAAAGACACAGGGATAAAGACAGCAGAGCAGAGATGGAGATGCACAGATACTGACAGATGGGGACAGGGAGGGCGGGCCTCTTCTTCCTCTCTCTGCACAGCTGGCTGTGGTTGGCAGGACGCCGGCTTTCTGTAAGCACCGTAGTCCTCTCCCCTCTCCCTCTGGATATCCTATCTGTCTGTCTGTCTGGAACTTGGTGGGGGATGTAGGTGGTGATGGGACATGAGCTCAAACATCCTCTGTTTGGTCAGACTACTGCCCCCCCCCCCCCCCCCCCCCCCCCCCC
>NW_025741947.1:12802-89371 GCF_021292245.1 Micropterus dolomieu
CCTCCTGCCCCCCCCCCCCCCCCTTTTCCCTGCAATTCAAACTCCCACTAGAGTCTAAGTGTGGTTATGTTTTTTGTTTTTTGAGTCTGGGGGTCTCAGTGGAGGGAAGGCAAGGGCCACTGATAAGAAATGAACTCCCACTGCAGCTCAGGTGCTCCCCACTGACAGACAAACACACCTCAGGCACATGCGCTTTTTTTTTTTTATTACCAGAGTCACTTAATTCTTCCAGATTCTTCTATAAAAATCATAATTTATATGATCTCTTCAAAATAATGTGATTTACTCTTTGTTCCATGGGGTTTGAAAGGTCTCTTTTCAGTCAAGAACACATGACCTTTAACATGGCTGCATCCTCTCTTGCTGCTCTCAGAGAACACAGTGACTGAAAGCCCAGTGGACTTTTGTAGCCTGAAGAGTTTCTATTTTTGCAAGCTAAATTAGAAGGCCAAAAATGACATGAGGGGCTACATAACTGTCCCATTTTTTCAAATGATAATGTTTCTTCTTTGTCCTTAACAATTTCATAATGATCTTACAGTTCTCTGACACAAAACACAATTTAGCCGCCTTGAGTCAGAACGTACCTGACATTTCACAACAAGATGATCTTCTCCACATTTACTGCACACGATGAGTGAAACAATTCTGTTCCTGAGGAGGCCAAACGCTTCTCTTTGATAAAGCCTGTGAGACAATTCTGTCCAGGCAGGCTCTAAGTATAAAGTGCAACTGACACCTCACATGGTGCCACGTCTCAGTGACTCAGCAGGAGATGCATTGTGCTCCAAGTTTGACTTATTTAAATGAAAGTGTTGAGATAAACTTGTGAGAGAACATGCCTATAAAGGTTTGCCAAAAGGTGCTGCAGACAAATTCATAAAATAATTAAAAAATGTCGATGTCGGATTGGATGATTCTGCCAACACCTTAACACACAGCCCACCTCCTTATAGCCTACACTTTATTCTCAGACAAATATTTTACCTGTGATAGGATTTGTTTTGGTAAAATGAGATCATAATAGGATTTCCCTAAAATACTATATATATATTTAAATATTTATTTCAAGGAAGATGTTGCAATTCAATAAAAATTATGTCTGTTATTGACAAAAGGTCCTGAACATTGACTCAAGTATTTTAAGAATAGATATCTGTAATTTAAGAGAAGTGTGCAGAAGGACAACATTTGATAATGTCTGTCCAATACTCCAATTCAATGTTATCATAATCATTTCATAGAAGCCATTCAATGTGAATGTTTCACATGATTTATAATTGCGTTACAGCTGCAATAAAAATGGTTTAAAATAGGCAAATAATGTGGGCATGTTCACATCTACTTAGACCAAACAAAAGAAATGCCTCAAAAAATCCTTAGGTCCTCTTTAAATATTAAGTCAGAAAAATTGTAAGGCTTAGATGAAAATTGCAATATCAATACAAAGGCCACATGGGGAAAAGCAATTTATTAAGCTTATGAGCCTTGAGTGGAGTTCAATGTAAAGTCAACCTGAGCTCTAAAGCACGGTGCACTAATCCCTACTGGAAATGTCCAGTGAAGTCGTGAACCTGTGTCAGGTTGTGTAAAAATGAATGGCCCAAAGTTGCAAGCGCCTGACTCTGTCAGGAGGAGCTATTCTCCTGAATATCAAACTGACAAAGATACTGGAAATTAATTCAGTTAATACATATTGAAGGGTAGAACCACCTTAACCCACTTTGCCCAAAGAGCTCATTTAGTCTCAGTCTGGGGTTGGAGATTGTCATTTAGTGCTTCATAATGTGGGAGCTGTGAAGCCTTTTGAGACTCAAACTGTGAATACAGGCTACTGAAATAAAACATGACTTTATCCCAAGTCCCAAGGACTTATACAGAAGCACTAATCTAATTGTAACTCACTTTTCTGTCTTTAGGCAGTGTTTTAGTCTGACGAGGCTTCCAGACTGGAGGTCAGGGTTTACCCGGCTCTTTATGTGCCACTGTATTACTGCACCAGAGCAGATTTACAACAGGTGGAGCAGCTTGTCTGGGCTTGGCACTGCGCCTGGTGAGGTTGACGGGCACATGTGACAAAGCAGAGTGCGGCTGCCTCTTGGTCACGTTTCCTACACCATGTTTCAGTTTGAGTGAGTTAAAACAAACATTTAGCAGAGCTTCTTCATGTCTGCTCATTACTTCTTGGATGGTGTCACCCTGATAATATGCCTCTACATGAAAATGTGCCATCATATTGCCCTGTGGCTGTTATAACCTTTTTCTAATTCAGTCATTTACATGTATGCGGGTGCAGAGGCCACGCTTATTTCTGTTTATTTTTCACATTTCCCCTCCAGGAGACATTTAATGTGTCTCATCTCCTAAAAGGGAAAAATAGGACGTGATTGCTGGCTGCATTTTAGGAGCAGCTCTCATCTGTCATGCAGTGAAAGGACAAAGGGAAGCCGCTCGCTATCTGTCCCGTTGTGCTTCACACTGCTGCTATGATGGCATTTACATGTCAGCCAAATAAAACAGGCTATTTACATGTGAGCGCTGCTGACATAATGTCATGTGCCGTCTCTTTATAGGCACAGTTGGCAGGCACAGTGATTTATTGACTGAGCGGCAGCGCTTCTTTATTTCATGTCGTATTATCCAAACAATTATTTTTAACAGCCGAAGTTATTTATTTTTGCATATGAATCTCCAAATGCAGCTGAATGTTTTCATCACCAAAAATGTATATTTTATACAGGTATGCAGCTTTTTATGAGGACTGAAAACCTCCCACCACTGCTACAAGTTTAGCACTGTCACTCTCGTTATTAACAGGACATAAAAAAGCTGCAGTTTCCTGGCAGGAAGGTGTTAGGACTGATTGCCTAACTCATTAACAGCCACCTTCAAGTTTGTCAGAAATCAACAGGACGCCCACCTACTGCACCGGGAATGACCAACAGACAAGCACGCAGAGCCAGTATGGATGCCTGCTAACACGTTACATTCAGATAAATGGTTTTTTTCACATCTCAACGCAATTTAGATTTCAACTTTCAAACATAAATTTTAATATATGCACCAATTGTATTAACACATCACACTGATACATGGCCATGACAGGAACAGCAACAGCAAAAAATAAAATAAAAAAGATATGAAATATTCAGAGTAATGATATGCTGTGAAAGAACGGGCACACTTTCAAAAGGATTAGCTGCCGGCTTCAAAGATGACCCACTCAGTAAATACAGGCCTTGTATGGCAGTCCCTCGTGAGTGTGTTTGAATATGTGTGTACGTTATATCTATAGGGGAGACGTGCACGTCTTAGGCGTGGGATGCAAAGTGAGCAAGAAAAATACATGAGAGAGATAAAGAAAGATGATGAGGGGTCCAAGATGGGATGGAGAGAAGGGAAGAGAGAAAAGGAGAGGGAGGGATGGTGGTTTTTCTTTTGTCTTGAGCTGCAGCCTGTTTCATTAGCGCACCAGCCAGCTCCCCTCCTCCTCCTCGCTGGCTCCCCAGCCCCAGACGGAGAGCCCGGTTACTGTCCTAATGGCAGCTCTGTATTCATTATCACCTCCGCATACGCCTCCACCCCCCCACTCTGCCCGGGATGGGGGGCTGCCGTAATTGATAATTAAAGAGCAATAACACAGCGGTCAATCCAATCTCACCGCAGGAGCGCCTGAGACCCCCACCTCACAGACACACACACAACACAAGGAAAAGGTTGCACTGATCATTGCGGTTAACACACAGATGACCTGTATACACTCATTCAAAGACACACACACAAAGCACAACAAGATGTGTCATCTCTTGGCACAACCACTATCAAACACAAGAAAATGCGTGTGCACAAGTTTGCGTGTAAATGCAAATAAACACACGCCCACACACACCCCTGGAAGCCATATCCATAGCCACGATCACACACCCAGACACAAACACACACGCACACACACATAAGAGGAGAAACAAGCAGGGGGAGCACTGAAGAGCAGAGCCTTAGGAGAAAAAACAAAACAAAGAGACACACATGGCCCAGGCAGATCAATACACAGACATGGAAGCAAGGCCACAGCACTATTGATTATGAATGGGGACTATTCTTTTCCATGGGCAGTGCCAGCGCCTGTGTAGAGCTTATTAACATCTCGTTAGTCAGCATATTTCATGAGCCACAAATACCTAATAACAATTGCAGCTAATTAAAGTGTGGCTCACATTCATTCAGGACAAAACAAAACCGTAAAACTGGATTTTTGCCAAAGGTAATGATAGCACACACGCAACAACGCTGTGATCAAACACAGTGTCTGTGTACATGTGGTTTTGGGTGTGAGCGCGTGTGTCAGTGTGTGTGTGTGTTTGTTTGATCAAGCCGTCATATAAGAACCCCATTCTGTCACACACACACACACACACACACACACACACACACACACACACACACTGACAGAGAGACAACAGGGATGAGAGACAGACAGAATTCATTAAACATGGTGAGATCTCGGTCTCTCTCTCAGTCTCTCCTCTTGAAACTCGCTTAGTGCGGCGATGAAGATTCAATCTGCCGCTTGATGTGGTACGTGGGATGTAATTACAGAAGGAAAGAACGAGGCAGAGCTTCAACTGATTAGAGAGAGAGAGAGAGAGAGAGAGAGAGAGAGAGAGAGAGAGAGAGAGAGAGAGAGAGAGAGAGAGAGAGAGAGAACTAATGATTATGCATGTACTGTATGTGTCTGTGTGGGAGAGACACAGGTGACATTTCCTCTGCACTATGAACACAATGCAGTTTCTGTCTAATGAAAAATACACACACATAAAAATATCTTTTAGATCAGCTTGTATGTTTTGGTTTTGTGCTTTTTTACAAGATTGAATCTAAATCCATCCTTTACAGCAGGTCAGCTAAAGGTTCTTTGTGTTCCTGCTTAAATTATAGAGTTGTTCTCCTTTAGTTCTAGTTAATGGGAATGCACAACTTCCACAACATATTTGCAAAAATTAAGACTCAAAATGTATTTTTTCTTTCTTATTGTGATTTAGTATTTCTTCTAAGAACCAGTACCCTATTAATCTCCGCACATCCAATGCCACAACAGAGGAGGAGATGAGATATGGAGGGATGAGCTTCTGAGCACATGGTCATCAGAGTAAGAGGAAAAATTATAAACACACAATAAAAGGCCACTTGAAAATGTGCAGTTTCACTGTATTGGAGGGGTCCAGGAACCAGTCAGTATCTGTTGTGACCACCATTTATCTCCTTGGCATTGAGTTGATCAGCTTGTTGATTGTGGCCTGTGGAACGTTTCTTTTTTTTTTTTCTGTTTCTGTATCTTGTGAAGCACTTTGTAACTTTGTTTTACAAGGTGCTATATGAACAAAATCTTACACACAATACAGTTTCAAAAACATCACAGTAGTTACTGCACCTTATTAAACTCTTTATGTATAACCATGAGCTCCAGATGTCATCCCTCAACGTCTCACCATATTAATCCTCCTTTTCTGGATTGAAACATTAATAATCCTCTTATGTTGAGGAAAAAGGCCACAATTACCTTTTGCTACTCTTTAAACCTTAATCAAATCAGTAATGATTGAGGCCTAAAACATGTAGCCGACATGGGTCGTGTGCAGGCACGTCCATGTGGTTCACATTTTGGAAATGTGCACATGTGCACACAGCTGCATGGTGAGACAACATGTCAGAAAACCCCTCTGCGCAAGATGTTACAAAGCACGTTTTAGCCATGCCACAATGGTTACACGCGTTCACACCTGCCCAGTACGACCAGTGTTTCATCAAACACCTCTGCTGGAACACCTGCAGGTCGGAGGACCAAACTGTACCAGGGCCTGCAGCTGAATCTTCCATATGTTTGAGGCAGAAATGGGCAGAGGAAGTGAAAGAGGTCGACAAATCAAATCAAATCATGTGTGGAGACATGAGATTTCACGGTGACTGACAGGTGAGAGTTTGAATGCCTGACTGACAGCCATTTCAGCCAATCAAACGGTCAGTGGAAACATCGGCAGACAGAGACGAATATTTCAGACAGATTCAAAATCATCTTTCCAATCATATCCCCTCTTCGCCATCTTGTTTCTTTTTCAAAATTAGCTCATTTAAATGCGAATGACTGGGCTAGGTGCTATTTTAATAAAGACACAGAGAAGGAATAAGAGCAAATAAACAGAAGAAGAGAGGGAAAGACTGTGCAAGTGAGGGTGTATGAGCAAACGCATATGGCAGTGCATGTGTGAGTACTCGTGTGGGAGACCCATATGCTGCAAAATGGCAGCCCAGAGGGGGTGAGAGACTGATAAAGATGGCTGGACTGGAAAGAGAGGGGAAGACAGAAGAGTGTGTGCATGAGAGAGATAGTTTTGAGACTAGATCGTGTGTAGCAGAGCTGTCAGAGTGCTGTGTGTCACACAGGGCAGATGAAACCTGACATACTCTGGCTATCGCCCACTCCTCCCTCCATCAGTCTTGCTCTGCGGCGGAGAGCGTCCCTCTCAGCTCTTTTCTGGAGAGTGGTATTGACTGCGCCGGTTCGATGTTGGCTATTTCCATTTTCTCCTGCGGGGAAAGAGGAGACAAAGCAATAGAAACGGGATTTCACTCTCACCACGGCCGAGGTTGAAACCAGAAACTCATCAGTCACCGTGACACTCTCTATCTTTTCACTTTCCGCACTTGTCCCTCGCTCTTCCACTCTGCGTGCGGGAGACAGAGCTTTTTTTATACACACTTGAAACAGCCTTCAACACACACACACACACAGACACACACACTTTAGTTCATTCCCAAGAGGATCCCAGATTGGAAGAGGGCATTAACAAAGACAGGTACAGCAGTCCATCTTTACCTCACACACTCGCACATACACAACATACAAAACACACCCAGATAAGGACATGAACAGTACAGACTCACACATGTACTGGATGCACACATTTAAACACATTTACATATATACTTTTACACACAGACATGTATACTGAAGGACAAGCACATAGAGGTTTACATAGGAAGAACACACACACACACACACACACACACACACACACGCAGAGACGCACACACACCTCTGAGCTCAGCTGTGTGGAATGAGGCCACTTTTAAGTGCTTAAAAAACGTCCTCCCTCCACCTCCACCCCTATCCGCTCCCTGCGGGACATCTGCTATGCCAACAAACACCACACACACACGTACACACACTCCTCACTTTCAGTCCTCATACACATGCATGCATGAATCTAAACACGCATTAGCAAGAACCACGTCACTCTGCGTGACCACGGCGCTGAAATGACTTTGTTCTGATACTATAGCATTGGACAGTAAAACACACACACACACACACACACAAAAACAAAAATCCTACTTCATTTTCAGCCTTCACTACATGATAGCCAACAAGGAACAAATGAAGGGAATAAGGTGTTTATCAGGATGTTTAGGATGCTAGGAGGTCTTCAGTAAGCAGTTGAAGATGTGGACTACAGCCAAACGAGGTGAGAAAAATGAGACCCAGGATGCTGTTTTTCCACTCATGTTGCCCAACAAGAAGTTATGTTGTCATTTCCCTCTAGTTGTATCTTTCCATTTACATTTTGGTTTAAGTTATCCAGGTTTTGATGAATCTGAGATTTCTGCCTCCATCCTCCATGTCATGTTTCCTAAAATCCTAAGACCACGCTATCAACACTGTTCATATGGGAGCATTTATTCAGTAAAGAGTAGTTCCAGAAACAACTGCTGACAATGCACGAGTGTTTTGAATTATTCAATGGAGTGAACAAAACAAACAAAATTCCATTCACCTCAGATATACCAGACTGATAAAACCAAAACTATTGACATGGCCAGATACTACTAGAGGCAAATGAAAATATATATTTTTTGTAATTTGGGTGGGAAGGCAGAAGGGCTTATTGAGGATTGATTTTGTATTATTATTTAAATACTCTCAGCTTTGAGCTGAGAGTAGCAATTATTTCTAGTTTTTTATACATGATGCGTAATGGGTATAAATCAGTATATAAGTTCAGAAGCTCAGCTGTCACGTCTTAAACTCTTTTACTGTACGTGTCAACTGATTCAGTTTAAAAACAAAATTGTGCTCAATGCCTTTCTTTTCAAAGCAAAATTACAAAATTACACTTATTCTTGTCCAACAACTGGGTTCCATCAGGACACGTGGCCGCTGATGCAAACACTGACTGTTGCTGGACTCCAACATGTGACCTTCAGAGTACAGGATGTCACTGAACACCTGACCACTCTTCAGTACTGCAGCTTTCAGGACCTTACTTGGTCTTAAATCACACAACACTGCCCTGGTTTTGATCTCTGCTATTTGCACGGTGATCAACCCTCACGCCCCCGTACACACATTCCTTCCTAACAAGCAACGGAGGTCGATACGACATCCTCTAATTCTGGCCCGCAGGCACCCGCCGTTCTCGGTCCCAAATCTAATTTTGCCCCTGGCTTTTTTGGGGGCCACGTCTGTCAGAGAGCAGGCAGCTAGTCGCCTCTATTTCTCAGGTAATCTCTCCTGTACTGACTTAATGGCTTCAGGCTCTGTAATAGAGGTCATTTAGTGCGATGGTTTAGTGCTGTGGAAGATTATGGGCGAGAGTGGGGCTTACCGATCCTAATGTTACATTTTAGCTGCAATTTGGGGATATTTACGCTTTTCCTTCAATCCCCGATCCCCCATGGTCATCCCCTCCCAAAACCCTCTGGAGTAGCACTCAAACAGTCCCTGGAGACCACAGATTTACAGGATCATCTTCCTGTGTGTGTGTGTATGTGTGAGAGAAGAGAGGTTTGTGAATGGCTGAGGGGTATAGATTGATTTGGTTTTGTTAGGCAGAGAGGATTTGCACCGCAGTGAAGCTTTAGCTCTTTTAAAGGCTCTCTCTCTCTTGATTTCTCTCCCACTCTCTCTTTTCAATAGGGATGGGGAAGTAATTAACAGCTACTTAAATTCTCTTGATGGATTTTGTGGACAGAGGAGAGAGGAGAAGGGGCAGTGTGGTGAAAGATGTGCACTGTCCTGAAGTTAATGCCATTTGCGGAGAGTAATTTTGTGCTACAGAATCTTTTTTTATAGATTGGTTAAGAAAAAAATCTATTTCCTGATGAAGCATTATTCAGTAATGAAGCATAATAATACAAGAAGCTGATAATGCATTATGAAAACCTCTTTGCATTTATGCCAGCTGCCATTGATTGCATCAAAATTTCAACTCCCCCTCCTGTCCAAGAGTGGTTCAGCATAGAGCCTTGTCTCAAACACATGCTTTTAATACTAATCAATCCCCTCCTAGCATATTCTATAAGTCAAACTCTATTTCCTATTGTTTATTCTCTAACCTGCTACTCAATACAGGCCTAACTGCTGACTCTCTTCCTGCTGTTACAAAGTACAATCAATTCCCAACACATTTTAATGATTCACACCACCAGCGTGAATCAATTTCCTGTTGACATGACCCCACTTGTCTTCATTACTGTCGGCCACTTTTTTTTTAACAAGTAAGGTCAATCACAAGTGTATTTAACTCCTCCGATCAAACAGAAATCTTCAGATGGAAATGGCAGCACTTCCTGTCAACGTGGTTGAGCTTCCTCTCTGGTCCCCCTGTGCTAACGGCTGTGTCATGTGTGTCAGGGCTGCCGGATCAGATGTCCCTTGTCTTGCGCGGTTATCAAACCAGACAATACCTCCTGCTGTAGGCAGAGACAACGCCACCTACCCAGAAAGCATTCATTTCCCTTCTCGTGCTAATCCTTCATCCCAGGAGAGATGAGAGGGAGGCTAATGAATATAGAGGAGGAAATGTGAGTCTGCAAGGAGCTGTGTGCACCACACCATCAAACGCACGCCATCTTTATATACACATACACATTGTTTGGATAGATGCATGGATGCATCAACACATCCATACGTATACACTCTCTAAAACACACACACACACACACACACACACACACACACACACACACACACACACTTCATTTCATTCCATTCAACTGTTATTCAGCAGGGTAAATATTCAGTTCAATGTAATGAGAAACGCTTGAATAGTCAGATCCGCACACACAGTTTATTTACTGTGCAAAACTTATCCAAGATGGGATCAGCAGTTAGATAAGTCTCATTATGAAAGACTGTGATTATGGAACTAACACGGCCTACTTTCCACACAGGTGTGTGTGTGTCTGTAAGTTGCATAACTGTGCCAATGAAATATTCACTGTCCATCAACCTCAGCTAACCTCATGCTGTTATGCAGGCAGTAGCTCAAACACCAAGATACTTGATTGTTTGCTACAAAATGTTGCACATTACAAAATTTCAGAAGTACCGCAAACTCCCTCATAACATTATGATTACAAACTTTACCTTTTTTTTTGGTAAAACAAGAGCTTACTGAATTTACTAAATACACTTAAAACAAGCTTGACAGGCTTGCATCTCTTTGCAATGCAAGGATGAATCCAAAATCAGTAATGCCTTTTTTAGATACAAAAGCTAAATAACAAAATGCCGACATATGCAGCTAACATCACATATGTACATTTATTATATATTTATCTTGAGAAAATAAGTGCAGATATGTATAAATCTATGAGTGAGCCAGGCCTATTTTAACCATTAATGAAAATGAATTACTTTACATTATAATGGTATTTTTCTTTCTGTGAATCAAATTAAATTAACTATAGATATTATTAACATTAACTGTTGATTCACTGATCTTCAGCTCTATTCTGTGTTGCTGCTGTGACCCAGTTCCAAATATTACCCCAGAGTGAGACACAAATTGTTTCCTTCTCTCTGAGTCTATCTTTAAAACAGCACACTGTATTTATTTATTTTTTACCCCTTACCAGAAAAAAGCTTGTCTCTGTGATATCATGGTATTAGCTGTAATGTGAGGTGGCAGAAAAAGGAAAGCGTCTTGATTCTGTAAAAGTGAGGGCTGACACCTCTATAGCTACCTGTCCAGCCACAAGCCTGTAATTTACCTCCATCAGGTGTCTGATAGCTCCATGCATATAACCCTCCATTACTGGGAGCTTGGAAGGGGACCGATCGAACACATGCCGGAGCTGTGGCCCTCCTTATCACGCACACACACATATAAATATCACTTCTTCAACTGGTAATCACAAAAATGCTCTCAAAATAGAAGTGATAACTTCTATTCAAAGCCAATATATTGATCCAGTGAAGTGTAAAAGGCCTTGGTAATGCTTTTAGGCGCTAACAGAAGAGGTGTGTGTGTGTGTGTGTGTGTGCGTGCGTGCGTGGGATGGTGGTGGATAGGGGGGTTCTACCAGGGCCATCTCAAGCTGAGGGACAGATGCCCTTCCCCTGGGTCGATAACCCTCGCTCTAGGTTTTAATTAGCTAATCAGTGGAACATGGGCTTTTAAGCGTGGTGGGAGAACACGGCTAAAACCTGGTGTCAATACCTATTAAAATGGCTGCCTCAGCTGTGCCTGCGCAGGCAAGGCCACTGACTCACAGCCATTGTCTTTTCTGGCATCAAACCAGCTTAATGCTGTCACAAAACTTACCAAACAGCTGGAAGGGCTTGGTGAGTTAAACAGCAGAGAATGGACACAAAACGTGCATGTCACAAACTTGTGTTAGAACAGTTATTATTATTATTATTATTATTATTAACACGCATAAGAAAAACATTATTTTATAGTGTTTTTTATGTTTTTAAGATTCTGTAGCTGTTGACTTTCATTTGCATCAGGTTGACACAGTTTTGTTGACATTCATGACATTAACAACCTGATTGGCTTACAACAACAATGTTACACGCTAAAATTAGCAACATAACTACACGCGGATGTTTGTTGGCTTAGAAAACAACAGAAAATAAGCCCACGCCCTGTGAATCCTGGTTGAGTCGCCCCATGACTGGTCACTGTGTGCACTTGTCACATGCTGTAAATAATGTACCAGAGGGATTAAGAAGGAGTGACACGCCGCCAAGAGACGGGTCGAGTATTCAGCAGTCACTATAAACTGCTTTGCTTCTGTGAGTGTGTGTGTGTCAGAGGTCGGGGTGGGGATGAGTGTGTGTGTTAATGAGTTGGGATGACATGTTTGCTTTGTGTCCATACGCCTACGCGTGTGTGTTGTCAGTGCATGTGAAGGCCCACGTCAGAAACTTTAATTTATGAGGTATGTCAGCAGACCCACTGTGCATGTATTTGTATATGCAAGTGTGTGCACGTGTGCTGGCGACATTCATGTTTACCTTGAGCTCGAGCCTGGAGGCGGTGACAACATACCGCTGGTTTTCCACCTGTGGTCACCAGTCAACTTCCAGGACAGCAGAGTGGCCTCCGGATGAAAACACGCTTGACAGGAGGGGGGAGAAAGAGACAGAGAAGTTATTAGTAGAGCCTGTGAAGCAGGAACCGTTCATTGCAGTTGATGCAACTACAATATAAAATTGAAAGGAAAGGGTCAACAAGATCCAGAGCTGAACAGCCAGGCTTTGTTACCTGTTTGACACTTCCTGTTTCCTCTATGTTTCCACATAACCGCTGACTATCTCTGGGACAACTCCCACGTAGCCACCAGTGGCCTGTAATTAGGACTTAAGTTGGATTTAGCTCTGCTGTGATGATATGGCGCAGAGTTAGAAAAACACAACTGATGCAACCCAGGGCAACTGTTTAGTCTGTCAGTGTTCAGACACCATCTGCATCCTGAGCTACGGCTAAAACCAACTGCACTTCTAGACACTTATTGTATGCACTCCTGCATATGTGTGTACACACACACGCACACACACAAGCACTTAACTGCTGCGTCTACTGGAGAAACTGACAAATAGCATATGATAACGTCCTATTGGCAGCCATCAGGATATCACTGTGAATGGTCAGTGAAATAACATTCAGTCTTTTCATTAATTGCACTGATGAGCTGAGGTGAGCCCATTTTATTCCTCATTGATTTCCATTTTACCCTTTTATAGCCACCACAAAAGAAGAGATGTAGATAAAAAAAAGAGGCAACCAAGGTAAGAGTTTTTTCAAGGAGTTGAGACAATGGAGATGTGAATCATTAACATTGGTGTACACTTTTTATCGCCAGGTTTTGACATTTGATAGTAAGCTTATTCTCACACATACTGTATAATTATGTAAACAAGCTGACTTGCTGTTTGCAGTCAAACGTTTCCTCATAACAGGGTGTTACTACATGATGAAGGCCATCAGTCCTTCAGCTGCTGAAGAGTGTACCCTGTATCTCATCGTTGCTGTCCAAAGCACAAAGTACAGACGCAGCTACTATGGAAATCCAAGTTTTATTACAAGCTTTCAAACACACAAGGTGCTCTCACTGTGAGACTTGACTAAAAAAATGTAAACCTTTGGATCTTGTCAGCTGTCACAAAACACTATGGTGTGCTGTTCTGGACTGACTGGCTTGAGCTTTGTTTCAGATATTGCAATCTGGCTCCACTGAAATAGAAGAAAGGCTGTCTGTAGTAATCTGGGATAAGAGGGACTTCATCTACCAAGGTGTAAACCAGCACTAGGCATATTTCAAGGTTGGCTGGTTAGCAGAAATATTTTAAGGCGTATTTTGAAGGTCTTGTCTTTGCAGGCTAATTACAATGTTCTTGTTGGATTAAATCCTTTTCCCCAAAGCAGCAACAGCTTAAGCAGGAGGTTTTGCTAAAAGGCTCACACTGCCTTTGTGGCCTGAGAAGAAATGTTTCTCATTTGACTAATCCACTTTCTTGTCATGAAGACGACCGACCTTCAAATGTTATCATTTTAGTCACTTTCGGTGACTTAAAAACTTCATAGAGTCTACATGGACATTTTGCCAAAACTTCCTGCAGCTCTCACTTATCAATAATAGCATCAAATGTTTACAGTAATGCCGCGAATGATGTCAATGTAAAAGACAAAGAAAGTTTTTGTAATAGCTGCACACATCCAGATCCAAGCATGCACACAAAACCACACTAGATAAAAAATAAATGACTTATAATCAATAATCTGAACTCATTCTGTATTCTATGTGTGAAAAACTAGTAGCAGTCACTGTACAACATTTTACACATGAAGTAAAATACTGAAAACAAATACCACCTTAAAAACTGAATTCAATTCAGCTTCTGTCACTATAGTAACACTATATTCTGCAGGCGTGCACACTGTTTGCTGTGCCACATCATCCACCTGCCACAGTGCATGAGATCACCAGCACATTACCACTTTACAAATCCACAGCTGCTTTTATGAGGTGTGACTGCTTGGCCCTGAGAACTCGGGGGAATTCAATATTTTTTCAAAGGTATAATACACACTGGTATCGAGCAATAAAAGAGAGAACAACAAAAGTGTCCATTTTCAATAGAAAGGCAGGAAGAATATGAGGGAATTGGTCAGAGAGGGAGGCGAGTGAATGAGTGTGTGTGTGTGTGTGTGTGTGTGTGTGTGTGTGTGGAATCGTTCAGTTCTTTAATATGATGACACCAGGCTGGCTGAGGCCATTATCAGCCTTGTAGACCGCTCTGAACACAGACAGAGAGACAGAAAGAGAGAGCACCCCCACTTTAATAAAAGGGGCCCTTTGCAGTTGTCTGATTAGAAATATCATTTCCTGATGCCCGTCGTTTTCCCTCCATTAAATTGGTCGGCGCTGAGCAGGGATAGACTGTTTATAATAAGCTGCGGGAAAGGAGGACTGTAAAATAACTGAGGTGATGGACAAGGGTGCCTGCTGCCTCGCGCAGGCTAATATACACACACATGCACACACATCTACACACCGCTGTGCACTTGCTAAACCTGGTGAGATGCGGGCTGTTTAATCTAAGTCGTCTGCCTCTGCTTTGATTTGCTTCCATGAGTTTAATCTCCTTCCACTTCAGCCTGTCCCTCAGTGAAAACACAGGCATAAATAAACCAGCACTTTTCAGCGGGACAACATATACACACAGTTGGCCACACACACACACACACACACACACACACCAGGTGACCTACATAACAAACCTGATCACCATCATTAATATGAATTCCAGTGTCACATAAAGCAGTTTATTTTTATTTCTGTATGATGATACTAATTGTTACTATCAATTATTTTCATCATAATTATTCTTGAGGCTTATTATCATGTCATTTTTCACACGTGTATGTTAGCATCACCGCTACAGGAAATAGATAATGATTATTATTATTAAATGGTTGATCTGGATGCGTGTGTGCCCGTGTTTCTTTGCCTGATTACATTATCATCACGAGGAGAAATGGTCTTTTTGGAATGAAACAGAATCTCCTTCCCAGCTGAGTGAGGGAGATGGCCTGATAAGTGGGGAGGTAATAAATAGCCTGATCCTGCCGAGAACAGCATGCGGACAGCCGCGCATACACACACACACACACACACACACACACACACAGTCTCTCTCTGTTCAGCCCCGGTGGCCAAAAAGGCATCTGCTGCTCATGCTGATGTCATCTGGAGATAATAACCAGGCCCAGCGTGGCATCGGGCCACAGCCAGCGTCTCGGACCCCCTCCACACTGCATGGGCTTACTAAGATCTGGCAACCCGCATCTGGGGAAACTGAGGACCTGGCAACCTATAGTAATCGGGTGTGGGTAGGGATGCTGGAGACATGCAAAGCATGGCCGCTGGGCTGGGGGGCACCAGCAGTGAACAGTTAACAAGTTACTCTGGGTGTGTTCAGAGTCTGGCAGCCTACAACTGGAGCAGATACAGTTTTCTCCCCTGCTACGAGCCCGACAGCCTCAGTAACTGTACAGCTGAGGGATCAGCACCGCCTGCAGCTGAGGGGAATATTTACAAACAACAGCGACTCTAAACCAATGACAAAGCCAACATGTAACCTAAGTGTTCCAACAAACACAACATGGATTGTTGCTTTTGGGTGCAGAATGTCATGTTGTGTGAGGCGACTGTGTATGTAGTGTGCTTTGCTATTCTCAGTTTTCACATTTTTATTTTTAATTACCAAATGCTTTATTGGCATGCTGCAGTAATTTCATACACTGCCAAAGATGACAAGATCAATCGCTGTGGAATATAAAAACATTAACAGGTCACAACACAAACAGAATATTCCACCTTATAAAGCCTAAAAGGCTGTCTAAAAATATATTTGGCCACTTAAAATGAATTTAGGCCTACCTCTCATGGTGACACTATGGTTACAATGTGTAGATGTGTGTATATATTTCTGTCTGTGAATGTGTCCGTGTGTGTCTTCCCAAGAAGAAGACAGCATCAGCCATTTCAGCAAATGGCCATAAACAACATGTGTTTAAGTTCAAGTGACAAAGCCCTCTAGCGGCCATACTAATTATGACTCTTGTCCGCCAGGAGGAAGTCAAGTGTTGTTATTAGACTGAAATTACAGTCAAACATCCAACAAAGTCCTGGATGAGCCTGCTGTTCATTTTCCCTTTACCAGCAGTCAATGTTGGTTTCTGTTGTGACTGCTGTCCCTAACCTTAATCAAGATAACACAAAAGTAATGACGAAGGTCCCCTAACAAAAAATTTATTTGAATCCAAACCATGATCTTTCTCTGAACCTAACAATCAACTAACTATCAATAAATATTTTGGAGAGGATCAATGAAGACACAACCTCTCTGGTCTTGGTCTGAGGTTGGCTGATGTGTTAGCTCTTCATTAACATGGCACCATGAAGAAAAGCACCACACAGAAAACTGGGTCAGGATGACATCTCTTTTGACAAACAGAGAATCTGTATAACAAAGTCTGGCGCTGGGAGATCTTAGAAGGTAACTCTCAGTTCTTCAGTTCTTAACAGTAAGGTAATGCTCACATATGCAGAAGCTAAGGAAAAGGTGACATGTGCATTCTCTTTCGCACCTTCTGAACATACTGTATATATTTTAACCTCAACACTACATTCATATTATTATGTTTTAGCAAGTAAATTCTCTCACACTAAGCAAGTCTTTTTCTGGGCCTAAACCAACACACAGCGTCAGAAACTGTGTTGTTCCAGAGGACATGGACAAACAACTTAGTTTGTCCTTTAATTTGGAGGACTTGCTGGGGTTTCTGTTCTCTATGAACATGTATGACCACTAGTTTAATTTATGTATTGCATGTATCATATTTTTTTCCACGTGACACAAATGTGCAGGCTTAGCAAATAACAAAAGAAAGAAAGAAAATAACAAAAGAAAGAATATATATCTTTTTTTCAAATGGAAATGTCTTGTACATCATTTTATACCAATTTCCCTAAAATGCCGCTTTGGATCTCCACTAGAACTTAAAATTCTTGGATGGGTCTAGCATGGGTTTGTAATGCCTGAGGTCTAAGGCTTTGTGCAATACAACAATATAAATCAGACTTATTAAAATTCCCAAATGTAATATTATAGCTCAACCAGATTTTCTCTCCACACTTTGACTTTCATATTCCCACTGCACACAAAAACACGTGGACCTTCACAGAGAGATGTGCATATAGGCACACACACAACAGACACAGAGTGTGTGTGTTATGTTCATAATGCACATAATGTACAGGATCTACAGTCAAGTCAAACTGACATTACGTTACCACAAGGTCGGCCACTCTCGCCATAATTCACCTTGCCAGAGTCCTCTGTGGGTTAGTAAATCTATCTGTGTACATGATCACATCGAGGTAAGAGCACAGTATCTGTTCACCACCCTGGTGTGCTGAAAGGGGCTGAAACAAGAGAACAGAACCGAGGAATTGAGTTACTTTGGACAGGATGGCTCTCTTTCCTGCCGCCCACCTAAACTGCGGTCCATTATAGGAGCTCTTAAAGGAGCTAACAGGCGTCAATCTGCCCATTTGGACAGCAGCGAGTGGGTGGACTATTAAAAGGCTGCCTGGATGGCCTCTCCTATTGTCTTTCTCTGTTTCTCTTCTAGTGACACACTCAACCTTTCCCCTGCGCCTTTGTCTACCTCTCTGGTTTCTTCTTTTCATTGTTACTTCTCATTTGCGTCAATCTTAATTACCTTTATTTCTTATATGTTTCAAGCTGCACTCTTTAATTCTACCTCCATCTTGCACCGCCCATCCCTTTCTGTCTTTACCGCTCTTTGCCTTCATCTACTTCTCTCTCTGTCTGCTTCAATCTGTGTCTCATCTCCTCTCAGACCTGCTTGTCTGCTGTCTGTGAGCATCAAACCCTCTGTGCTGCCTGTGTCTGTGGAGGAGTAGGAAGCCTCGAAGAAGAAGAAATCAAATTGTCTGCTAGCAACTAATTCCCCCCGACATCCACTTCAGCCTGCCTGTCTTCACCCACATCCTGGAGGGAGGAGAGGTGAGGAGGAGGAGGGGAGGGGAGGGGATGGATGGAAGCTGTGGAGGCAGTAAATGAAGGAGCGCTGGTGAATGTGTGTATGTGTGGGGGGCAGTTGGCTGGAGGCGGATTCTGACTCCCTGTGCTTCTTGTCAGATCGACCGTGGATCAACCTGAGGCTCAGACCTCACCTCAGCATGAATTTCCAACACATGTGTACACATGCACACACCTGCGCACACACACATAGCCTCTATACATCACCCTTGCAAACACTGCTACACTTCTTCATGACTACATCTGGACAGGCTTACAAACAAGCACTCAAAGTAAAACCTACTGGATCCTTCTCTTATAACTGCAGAAGGAAACATCTGCTTAAAAAAGTAACTTGATGTTTTTTGGGGGGAACTTTTGCAAGGATTTGCAACATCATAGGAGGTTCCTAGTTAAAGGAGCTGTATGCGACATTGGCTTCTGCTAAATGTCTCAGTAGAGCAACAAAGCTCCAATGAGAAAACATTTTACCTCTCAGATCATTGTAAAACACACTTCATTCAAACTAGACAGAAACAAAATAATCCATCGTTGTAAGTCTGACTTTGTCAAAATAAACCCATAATTCCTTGAAATATTTTCTTTACGCCTCAGTCAGCAGCCATAAAATGAGCAGCAATGTTCACTAAGTGTCTGACAACATCATGTAGAGAAACAAAATAAAACGTATTTGTTAGTCTGTCCACTGTTCCAACAATTGGCAACTCTGGTTGAAATAAATCGTTAATTCACCGCATTAGGTGAGAAAAGCTTGACTTTATAAACAAGTCCAGAGAGCCAGGGGTGACAACACAGGCAGAAGGAGATTGACGTCATTCTCTGCTCAGGATGCCATTACTCCACTATATCTCAACACAGCTCAATAGTTGTTTGCTACTACATTAATATTCAGAATGTCATACACAGAACATTTAATGATACACTATGTGTACTTCTGATACTGTAAATTTCTGTACTGTAAAATACTGTAAATTTCAACATCAGCATTAGGATGAAGTATACAGCCTCCCTTTGTCTATGGATCTCAATAACCCTCTACTTGCTGTTTTAGTCAATGCTAAGTCTTCGTCTGAAGGGTTCAATTCATGTTAATTCTGTATCAGACTCCTCTATACGTTCATGAGAGGGTTCACGTGACAGCTGATCCCTGCATTGAGACAAAACCCATGGAATGAAGTAATAACAGGAGTCCTCCGGTCTCGTCATTATCTGTGGTTTACTGGGAGTAAATGGCATCATTATCAGAGGGTATTGATTGTCTTCTGGCTGGGTGACAGCAGGTCAGCTAATAGATGGTGGTTATTCCAGCCGAGGCTACGTTTATAGACTGGGGAGAGCTTAAGACCGACACATTAGTGCTTCAGAGGAGATGAGCAGTAAACTACAAGATGTGATAATTGAACACAACATTGACATAATGTCTCATATTCATATAAATACTTTGTGAAGAAATGGAAAGATCTCTGCCCGCATTACAGTGCTCAGTACAATTCAGCTATTTCTGTACCAGCCACTGCCTGCATGTGCACACAAAGACACACCTGTCCTCATGCAGAGGTCTACACACACACACTACATTTAAACATGGGCCTTCTTTACCATGTAACATGCTGCTCTAACACAACTCACTTTCCTGTGGTTGCTGCTGTGTGTTGCTGAAGTGGTAAACAGCATGAAGACAAAAGATCTTCCGCCTAAATAAATTACATAAAAGACCAAATGTCCAGAATGTCCTTAATGTCTCCTTGAGACCTGTGTAAACATGACACGTTTTGATTTTATTCCATCAAAAGCAGCCTTGAAAACATATTCTAAACTGTGCACACATTAATTTTCAAATTTCATGATTTTGCAGCAGTTTTTCACTGTGACAGCGTTTGTTAGCTACCCTCATCACATTTTTTCGTAAACCTTCTTCCCTCTCTCTTTACCTGAATCCCTCTTTTCCCCATGGCGGTCTATCTCACTGAGTAGGACTGTCCTGCCAAGTGGTCGGACCATCCCCACAGTGACTCTGACCCTGGCATTGTGTATCTCTGACACTCTGTGACCTCTGGGCACAATGGCTCCACTCACAGCCTTCCAGCCTTCCCTCAACCCTCACTGTCAGCCAGAGAAAAGATGGGGAGCACAGATCGAGTGATGGAGAAGGGAGGGTGAGAGGAGGGGAAAGAGGGAGTGAAAGTATGTGTGCGTGAGTGAACATGATGATAAATGAACGAGGTGTGGAGACTGCAGTTCTATTGCTTCTATTTTAAAATGCACATCACATGAACCCAAACATCCACAAAGTTAAATAAAAATACTTATTTATATCACATACCAAACATCATGGATGCACCTTTATATCAGATGGAAAGTTCTAGCTATCTTTGTGCACAATTTTATGAACATTTCCCTTTATCCATCTTGATATGTCTGCTATTTTTAGAACGGATCATGACTGAGATTTAAAATAAATCTCAGTTGGTCTGAATGAGAATGTGTGCAGACAGGTTTGTAGATAATGATCTGTGGTGTTACGGAGCCGATGCCAAACATCCTGTACCTGCCTGTTCTAATTCTCTGTAATTTTCTCTTTTATTTTATTGACCTTTCATTTTAAAACCCACATCTGATTTATGAGATTTGTGTTGCGGGGGTTCTAAAGCTGCAATTCTCAGTGTTTTTTAATTAATAGCCATTATTCATATGTGTGTCAGAGTATTATACAGCAAGCAAACCAATACATTTACTACTTTTCTGTTACGAAGGAAAACCAATGGGCTTGTCGTGGCAGGTCCAAGGTGAAGATGCCAATGAAATCCATTCAAACCAGACACACCGGTAACCAGTAAACCAGAAGAATGCATTTCTCTGCCTTTGTTGTATTTTACAAGATTTATAGGATGGCTCATTCCTGACTGTTGGATGAATATTATGCCCATGGATGAATATTATGCCCATGGTTGCTTTAACACTGGACCACAGCAGTTTGTTATACCAGTAAACTCAAACACTTCTATCACTGTATCAACTCCGTGTTTCAGCTTAAGTATCTAAGTCATAATCGATTGTGTATATTTCTAGTTGAGGATTCACACACAACGATGAGGTTACGGGCAAAATGTCCTTAAGTCCCTAGATAAACTATTTTACATGTGACACAATTCAACTGACAGGTAATGACTGGAAATAAACAGTCACACACATCTAAATTACAGTGGTCCCTAAGAATAAGACACATCCAAAAAGCACAAGAATTTAGAGAATTGAGGATGAGGAGATACTTAAAGTATCCAAACAAGCATCTTATAAACTACAGGCAATGGCGGTATTGTAGTAGCTAATGTGGTAATAAGGAGTGGTAATAGCTAAGTCATGTTTAATAATGCTGACTTGCAATTGTACGCTAGCCAAATAGCATCAACTCAAACAGCAATTAAAAGCCATTACTTTACGCACGGCTGGACGAGTTGTCTTTAAAGTTTCAAGTTTCTGAGAGCAGTTTTTGTGCTTTCACTCTTGCATATGTTCATGCTTTCGCTATTAGTTTAGTCCTTAGAGGCCACCATACCAAAGACATATACATGTTATACATACACGTGACTGGTTTTTAATACACTAACTGTAGACTTATACACAGTGGCGATGACACTTCCACCTGGCTCCTGTATTTTCACACCTGCAGTCATGTTGTTGGTGTTCATTATTTGTCACTGTAAAATTATATTTGACATTTACCTTTCCGTGACCCTGTAGCGGTTGACGATGGATGGATGGATGGAAGGAAGGACATTTACCTTTCTAATCATACACAAGGGTGAACATGCAACAAAATGAGAACTTGTGCAAAACACTGGCCTGTGTTGTTCAGTTACATGCATACTATCAGGGTTCAAAAAGAAACTCCTGATGACAGACACTGGATTAGCTGTTGGTAATGCAGTCGTGTACTAAGAAACTGTTGACTGAGCGGAGTTACCATGAGGGCTTAATCCATGCTGGTACACAGAGGCAGGGCTGCCCTCAAGGTGCGCTCTGAGTGTGAGTGTGTGTGTGAGAGACGGACAGATGATTGCCTGGAGAGACTCACACATGGCTTTGCAGCCACTCCTATGTGACGTGTTTCACACCATGCCAGGTCATCAGAGGGTCAGCACCCTGCAAAGGGAGAGAGAGAGAGAGAGAGAGAGAGAGAGAGAGAGTGAAAACCACACATTTCAATTGTTTCAGTGTGTGTGTGTGTCCATATATAAATGTTTTCACCCAAAACAGCCTCTAATAATAACTTGACAGGTGTCAATAAAATGTCCTTTTAACCCGTTTTATCTTGTGTTGAGTGAACACCACCACCATCACTACACACACACACATACACACACACATATATAAATACACACACACACTTACAACTTAAACACACACTTCCTCAGTGCTATTGTCTTGATTTTATTCAATTCAATTCAATTTTATTTATATAGCGCTAAATCACAACAACTGTTATCTCACAGCGCTTTTCATAAAAGAGCAGGTCTAGACTGTACTATATGAGGCTTTTATGAATTGTAACTTTTTCTTTTTCATCTCATTATAACTTGAAGCTTAGGCAATATTGTCTTTGTTACACTTTTGCACTGATTCATAATGTTTTACAGTGACAATAGATCATATTAATTTGTGTCACTCGTAGTGACAAAACCGAGGGTTATTACCAACTCTGCAGGCCCCCTCAGTTCTAGTTTGTAAAATTTCTTTTAAATATTTGTTTTTTCGGTTTTGTTTTTCCAGCTCATGACTCATCAGTCATCAACAATGTTGTAAAAATCAATGTGCACTAAATTATTATAAATTATTGTAAAATCCAAAGCATCTTTGTTTAAATAAAGCTCGTCACTACTGTGAAAATGTTGCAAATCTTGATCTCAGGGCCTTCAGAGTTTGCAGCTTCGTCCTGACATACACGTACTTGCAGGTTATGGAAGTTACAATGTTCTGATTTTATTAAAAATGTTTTAGAGAATTGTTTGAGAGATTGCAACTGATGTTACTGCCAGTTAAAACGCTTCCCCCCTCCCAAAAATATAACATATAACTCATATTTATAAGCAATGTATTGCAGAGCAGAGCCCTATTCTTTTCAATTAATGTGACAGTTTTACTCTCACATCAAGGAGAGAGGAGTTTGGCAGTGAAAGGTGTTTCTGACCGTAGTATGAAATCATTCACAACACGGCTCCTGGCCATAAATCTCACACAGACAGACACGCACATAAAAACACACACACACACACACACACATACATATGTGGAAAAAGACAAGACAGATAGGTGCACACAAATAATAAGCCTTCTGCTCTGATATCCAACCTCCATCAATTAAACATCAAATTTCTCCCCACTTTTGCAGCCAAACACATTCTTCATTCTTTTAATCCCAAAAGCTGAAACTCAACCCAGTTAAAATGCCAGCGGTAAGAAGACAGTGAGAGGCAGGGGAATCAAAGCATGTTATCCGGCCCCACATACTGTGCAGTGTGTGTGTGTGTGTTTGAAAGAGTCAGAAACACAGTAGATGTAGAAAGTACAATAAAGAGAAGGGGAGCCAGAGTAGATGTGCATGTAATTATTTTTATTCTTTAACCCCCCCTCCCCTCTCTCTCTTCTCTCTCTCTCACTCTCTCTCTCTCTCGCTGTCTCTCCATGTCACTGTCCATAATGCACTCTGACAACACACAAATCACTGGAGTGGTTTCCCAGCAACAGAAGGGAGGGTTTGGGGCTTTGGACCCTGTTGGAGCCAAAAACGTCTTCCAGGAGAGGAAATTGATTGCCAGTGGAAGTCTTAAAAAACATCCCTCAGATCCAGTCAATAATCACCACCAGATAAAAAAAAGGGGGACAAGGGCTGAAGGGGGTGGGAGCATTGATTTTCCCTGTTTTCTGCTGCCCGGTACACGCAAGCAGTAAAATCAAGAGCTGGGGAAAAGCCAACCGAAACAGCATGACAGTCTGATGAGAGACAGTGGCGCTCCGGGCTAGTGGTCAGAAATCAAAGTATCTCCACTCTTCCCTCCAACCATGTTTCCTTCTTCCAACCACTCCCTCCAACCCACATTCATTTCTCTCTGCCTCCCCCGTGCGGCCGCTAATGCTCATGGCAGCTGTTTAAATTATAAATGATTTCTCAATCATTAAATGTGAACTGTAGCTGATTAGAAGGATTCTATGTTTTTTTAAGATCCAAGGACTCATTACCACTTCATCTGCAGATTAGTAATGATCCCTTATGATGTAAAACAAAAGAAACCTTTAGGTTGCCAGGTTGCGAAGACAATGTTTCATTAAAGAAAATAATAAAGCAAGAATATAAACAATTAAAAACAATTATATGCCTCATAATCTGGCAACCTAACCTCTTTGAATGTATGCACTGTAACAGGTTTTTACTGAAATGCATCTGCACAGTATTAGTGATTTTTAACATTTAATAGGTTATTCATGACAATTTGTCAACTGTCAAGCGGTGCTCCATCAATCAATCAATCAATCAACTTTTATTTCAGACACATAGGTCGATATCAGTAAAATAAATGTACAAGATCATAACTTCTTCATAGCAACACATTCCACCATAATTAAAAGACATTTATTCCAAAAACGCGAGGAATACCTTGTATCTTTTTTTGTAGATTCAGCTAAAGCTAAAATTATAAAAAATTTTGAATTAATCAGCCGACACATAAAATTTCGCAATACAGCATGAAGCCTGGGAACATTACTTGTCACAAACACATGACTTGCACTTGTCCATCTTGGGAACATAAGCAGGATTCTAAATGCATCATTAAATGCCACCTGCAGCTTTTTCATTTTCATAACTGCACCACAGGGCTGTATAGAGTGGAGTACAATAAGCTTTCAATAGAGCTATTTTAAAAACATCAGAACACATCTGAAATTGCCGTGCCAGCATATTGGCTTGTGCATACAGTTTGCAACACTGCATATCATCATCATCACATAAATCATCCCTGATTATATCACCCAAATATCTTACTTTATTCACCACATTTAACAATTAGTCTGCCAAATAAAAAGTAGGAAAAGTTTGTTACTGATCCTCCTTAGTTTCGGAAATAATATTAACACTTTTTTAGGGTTAAATTTGATGTCATGCTGCACACCATGATTTGAGCAGCCTCTGAGCAGTTGCTGCATGCCAGCACTATAATATCAAATGGTTAATAAGACTATTCCCCACAATACAACCAGTCTTACATTCTTTTAACTTGTTAGAAAGGTCATCCATCTACAAATGAAATAGAACGGGTGACAACATTCCACCTTGCCCTAAGTGTTAAAGGGTTAGAGTCCCCTTAGGGTTAGTCTCTAAGTAACTAAAGGGGGGATAGAGTGGGAGATGGGGAATCAAAGGAGTAAAATAAGCAAAGAGACCTGTTTAACTTTTTTATATTTCCCTGTTGCTTTTATGTTTTATGTAAAGCACTTTGAATTACGTTGTTGTTGAAATGTGCTATACAAATAAACTTGCCTTGTCTGACCCCTTTAGTCACTAAAAAGGGTGCAGAAATGCTCTTCCCCCATTTAACTTGCATAGTTTGATGCATGCACCAAAAAAGCAAAATATTATATATATATTTATTTTTTAAATCCCTCTCACCCCTTGCAGGGTGGTATGTGTCATCCTCAAGCTCGGGTCCTCTACCAGAGGCCTGGGAGTTTGAGGGTTCTGCGCAGTATCTTAGCTGTTTCGAGGACTGCACTCTTCTGGACAGAGACCTCTGATGTTTTACCTGCCACTCTCCCAGTTTGGGGGTCACAGGCCCCAGTGCTCTGATTACCACTGGCACCACTGTTGCTCTTACTTTCCACATCTTTTCTAGCATATATATATATATATATATATATATATATATATATATATACACACACACACACATATTATATATATATATAATATGTATATATAATATTGTATTTATATTTAAATAGTATAGTAAATAGTAAGTTTAGGCATACCTATAATGAATAAAAATAGAAATGCCCAAGAGGACTTGAAATTTCTTCCCTTGCTGTAAATCCAACGACTTAGGGCTGAATAGATGTTTAGCCTTAGCTTTGAGGTAATGTGAACGTTTTTCAGCGCGTATAAAGAGCTCAAGGATCGAATAACTTGTGAAAATCTGTAAAATCTATGAAAAAGTGATGTTAATATTCAAACTGTCCTACCACTACAAGAATGTCAATACATAAAATTGACTGGACATTCAACCGAAGTCCTTATTCAACACTGATCTTATAAGCTACATGTTAAGTTTGTTAAGTGGTGTTGGCTGAAACTCAGAGTGAGCCTGTAGCAGCTCGCAGCGCAGAGGAGGAGGAGGAGGAACCATCCCTACCACAAATTTATACTAAAGTTATACTAAAAACTTTAGGCCAGTTTAAAGAACAAACCCAGTCCAATTTAGCAAGCAGCTACCTAACTTACCTGTTATCTCCAACGCTTTCTCTGTCCATGACGCTCGAGCTGCAGCTCCAGCCAGGTGACCCCCACCAACCCCCAGCATTTAAAGTTCATAATATTGTTACCAAATAAACCAACCTTAAGGTTTAGACATATTACTAGCTAATATGTACATTAACTGAATTCCTAATATTCAGTTTCTATCTTGCTCCCCCTTGTGGTGACGCAGCTGATAACACGAGGCCTGTCACCTCCATTGCGCACGCGCCGGCGCCGACTCTCCTCTTTTACGCCTGAACTCGCATTGTGTACTGCCAACAGTTTAGGCTTTGATGAGAAGAGTCGAGACGAATCACATTAGCACATTAATACATAAAAGAAAATTATAAAATAAAGGGTAAATTTTTCTAAAGTCTTGATGCCTAAATTGTCCTCCAATTCTGGAATCTCCCATTAGGGCCAACAATTAACTTTTTTCAAATCTCAGTTTGGCACAAACAACAGGTGAACATCACACACATTTTCTCATGTTCAGATAAGAATCTTGTCTTATAGCTACTGTATCTTAAATTAAAAGCAACAATTCCAAAAGGCTCTAAGCACTCTAAATGTGCTGACTTTATGTAAAGAGAAATGTGCACGTTGCCCAACATCTATGCGCTTTTATATCACTGTTGAGTTGAGAGCCTCATTTGGCTCCGACAGCACGTCCTGTTCTTCTCTTGACCTCAGATTAAGCTGTCTCTCTGTCTGTCCTCCCTCTGGATCTCTTGGACTGGACTGTGGAGTCTCTGCAGGTGAGGCAGTTTGGATCCTCTGGACCTAGGCAGTGATTACAAAGGTTGCGTTTTCTGCTGAACCTCTTGTGTTTTTGGCATGACCTCATCTTGGAGTGTTTGAGCTCTGAGTGCTGCAGTTCTGCTCCAGTCTTTTCTTCTTTTCTCTGTGGGGAGAGGGCAGTGCTGGCCTCCTCCTGCTCTGCCTCCTACATATCCAGCAACAGGTAGAAGCCGAGTTGTTTCCATCAAACAGCACGATTACCCGCCTAATATGCACCTGGTCCATAAGCTTTTACAGTGACAGTCAGAGTAATTTGCCAGTTCTGTCACAGAATTTCATGATACAGTATTTTTACAAGAATATTTCATTAGTCAGATGCTCAGCAGTGCAGGCATGGTTTCATTTATTCTTTGGGAGAAGGCACTGTGTCATCCACAGCAGTTTGTGCTGTGAATCCTCAGATTGCTATCAGCCGGTTCTTTGACTTTGAACAGATCCAGATGGGCGGCATCATTTTAAAAGAAAAGCATATGTGTAGCTTTTTTAAACTTACAGATAAGCATTTGCCAAATTTGTCCTAAAAGTACGATATATGGAAATTGAAAGGCATATTAAGTCTTTCTTTTGATTATGCATCTGAAACTCTCACTTTGCACATTAAGTGTTGTCTCTCCTCATTAAAAACTTCACCTGAGATATTTTAACAATACAAAAAATGCAATTATTATTCCTTTGACAGCTTCAGCCAGAGTGAAACACTTCTGAAAGCACACAAACATGGATAAAAGAAGCTTTAAAATCATAACGCAACACCAAAATGATGCTTCAGGAGAATGATGAGCTTCAAACTTGAATGAGCATAAACCATTAAATACTGCTACATTTTTATTAATGTGGACAGTGAGATACATTGGAACCAGAAATTATTAAGCAAATTACAGAATCTGCCTACGAACTCCGCTGCAACTTGGAGGGATGTCATGAATAGTTGTTGAAAAGACAACAGATAAATCATAAAATAAAGATTGTTTAACGATGCACCATAAAAAAGAAGAGGACAACCAGAGAGGGAAGCCTCAATGTAGAACATGTTTCTGGTTACAGTAAATAGTGATACAGCTTCGTATGCTAATAAAGTATATAGCACAATATGTGAATGCTTCGGTCACCCAGTTACTAAAAAGTATCATAGATACGTACTCATGTTTACAAAAGTATTTCTTGTAAAGCTTGTTTATACTCCTTTAATATGTAACATTTTATCATATTAACAAAAACCCCTTCATCCTCTTCTTCAAAACAGGTCAGGCTCCACCCAGACGATCTTCTTCTGCTCCCCCCAGATGATGGTGCGCAGGTTGGTCATCAGGGAGGTGGGGTCACACCAGGAGTCTGCAGCCACGCTGTGATACAGACACGGCAGCTTGTCCAGCAGGGGCTCCTCGCTCCTCGAACACGCCAGCAGCTGCTCCTCCCACCGGCTGGGGAGCTGCAGCTTTGACCTGTGCGGGAGGAAGGGCGGATATAAACTACAAGATCTTTTTTTTGTTCATTTGTTGGTTGTGGATTTTTGCCCAAATGTAGCCAACGTGACATCCTGTCAGTGTATTTGTTTACAGCTACAGTTGAGTTTGACGTAACAAAATTATTCAGTTCTCTAAATCATCAACACAGAAGGTTTATAGGTCAGTCCCTCAGAATCAGAAGGAACAGGTTTTGCTCTGGACACAGTTTGAACTGTCGGCAATAGTACAAGGAAATACTGTCTCAGAAGAGACTAAGATACCATTTATTTCTAGTGACAGCAGCATCAACAGACTAGAACACGGTGCAGCACTAGGAAGATATCCTTTTTCTTTTCAATGGTAAAACACAACCCCATGGTTCTCATGCTTTTGTTTATTCAACCTGTGACAAAAGGCTGCTCACAAGAGGTTCAAGCCTGTTTGTTGAGGGCGTTAAACGTCATTCAGTGAACCGTGGATTACATTACTCAATTTATCACTAGCTAATGATATGTAATAAGTGCATTCAAATGTGGATTATTCCTTTAAAGTGGAGCATTTAAAGTAAATCATTTTGATGATGTGACACTGAAGAGAAAAGCGACTACTGTATGGTTTTCTAGCTTCTATAATTTTAAATACTATTTTTTTTTTATTTCACTTGTAGTAGTATTTAGTCACAGTGGAAATATTCTCCCTGGGTTACAGCAACAGTCAAACAACACATAAATTGTGGAAGGACTGCATTGTTCTCCCGTAAATGTGATGTCAGCGTGATGAGCAACGAGATGAGCTCTGTCAGCATTTGCATGACGGACGGAAGGAGGAGAGTTTACCTCAGTTTGCGTGCACTCCGCGCAGACTGGCTGATGAAGATGATAATTGGGAAGATCTCGGCTCGGTGCAGCCGACGCACGCAGTCCAGCCCCAGCGGCAGCACGCAGTGGATCCCCTGTCGGACAAAAAGGAGACCACGTGGAATATGGGTGGAAAAAAGAGGGGTTTTAAATGAGCAAGTTTAAAAATGTAACACACTTCAGTAATAAAACATAAACTACTGAATTTCTCTTAAAGTCTCTTTTAAAGCAAAGGAGGTCATGATACACAGGATTAATGAGCTCCAGCAATCAGATGTCTCTAGCATAAACAGCAGAATACGAACATAACGAACCCGTCAGATGTGTGTAGAGGTTTGTGTGGTTATTTTGTAGCAGCTTGGCGTCATTTGCATGTGATTTAATGAAGGTAAACGTGGAGGACGGTCATGTGTAATGAAACTGCGCTCTGGGCGGCACTTCCAAAATTGGAGGCTGCAGATTTATCAGCCCACGTGTCCTGCTGCCTTCAGATGGCTGCAGGGATTTAATGAAATGAAGGAGGAAACGTTTCTTCAGTATAAAGCAACAGATACTGTATTAATTAATTTATAAATAAATGCAGACTGATTTATAGGTGTTCCTGCACAAACTACATTAAATATTAATTTTTTGATGCTGATTTAAACACATCCTCTGGCTGGAGAGTGCTTAATTAAATTAGTTTATTTACATTTGAAGTATTATTGTGCTATTGCTGCACATTTGGTCCAGGCTCCAGCTGACAAAATCATTAGGTTGGTAGCAGACTGATGCTGCACCAGAAACAAACGTGGTTCCTCTGAGTTCACCAAATTTCCACCAAAATAACAATAATAATAATAACAACTTGTTTTGCCCCCCCCACTTCCCCCCTCGCGCTCTGCACTGAGCACCAAAACATAACCCAGGCAGGCAACTTTCAAAGCGCTGGTTGCGCTGGTTGTTGCATTGCCCCAAGTCATTGGATTACCAAAGTCTGAATGCCTGCCACACAAACCATGGAGCATGAGGTAAAGTCTGTGTCATCAAAGTCTTTAGAACGCATTCACTGGGGAGCATGAATGTCTGTGCAAACCTTCATGGCAAACCATCTAGTGGTTGTCGAGTCTGGACAAAAGTGGTGAACCAACCAACCATCCACCACTGCCATCCCTCCAGCTCCACTACTAGTGCGGCTAAAAATATATACATAAACATTTTGTTTAAAAAGATTTCATTAAGCTAACCTAACTGTATTTCCTTTCCACCCTATTTTAATGAGCCCCATTCTCTGCTTTTTTAATCAACCGGCCTCCACTCAAAGTTTCCAAATACAAGATCTGTTTTCGCGTTGAAAGTTCTGACCTTCGTCATGACCTTCTCGACACTCTGCAGGGTGTAGTAACAGTCTCGTCCCTGCTCACAGTCCTCCAGGATCTCAGACTTCTGCAGCCGGGCCGCATACTCAGTGGAGCTCAGCACCTCTGTAGGGCATAAGGGTGGGAAGGGAGAATAAGAGAGAGAAGACATGAGATCATGAAAGCATTATCATCAATCTATTTCAAACTCTACATGAAGAAATGGCATCTTCATCTTTAGCAGTGGCATTTTCTTTGATTCATCTGGTATATTATCTGAAACATTCATTATTTAATTTTCTTCTGCATGTCACTTCTTTGTGTTCTGTTGAATAGTGTAATGATCCAATTTTCCCACAAAGATCATTAAACTTTTATTTTACCTTATCATTGCAGGGAACACTGGCAAACATTTGTTGTCTTTATAGCCTCTATCATTTTTATTACTATTTATTCACAACGCTTATTTCCTTCCTGGTTTTCAGCAGCATACAAACGTTATTTGTCAAGTCAAACAGACTTATCTGTCAGCACAGGAAAGTGTGTCCCTTCTCTGTATCTAAAAACAAGTGTTTATGAAATATAAACGCAGTGTCTTTCATTACAGCATATAACGACACAGTATTCCATACCAGGCTCACAGAGCTGGAAACCCCGCCAGCCTGCCAGCTTGTTGTCCAGGACGCGTCCCAGAATGGTGGGCAGCAGCAGGACAGGCCTGCAGGTGGGCGGGTAGTGGGGTGTGACCAGGGTGTACGGCATGAGGGATAGACAACATTTGGGTGCAGATGTATCTACATCGGAGGCAATATATACCGGGAGAAAGATAAATGTCTTCATTGAAAAAAATATTGAAAATGTTCATCAAACAGTAAATTCAATAAGCAATAAAGCCGGAGACTGTTCTGCTGCAGACTGATGAAAAGTACCTGAGTCTGTGCTCTTGTTCTGTTCATCCTCCACGCTGACCCACAGTGGGTTCCTGCCCTGGCGCCCGGTGCTGACAATCCTCACTGCCTTTTCCTCATTCTGGGCCATCACACGCCAAGCCTGGTGAGGGAGAGGAATATTCCCAGGAGTGAGTTGGCAGAGTAAAAATTTGCATGGGGTCACTGGGTGGTTTTACTTAAGATAGTTCTCACCTTTAGCGACTTCTTTGTTTGAAAGCTCATGTCTTCAATTGCTTGAATCAGAAGTCGCTGTGCCCTGCGCCATCAGAAAACCATTAAAATTCTACAGTTTCAAGCACTGTGAGAGGTGATTTCATTTCACTTCCAGGTTTTCTGACGATTCTGACTCCCCCGTTATGTTGACTGACAAGAAACTGAATTGAAGTGCAGACCACATTTCTATATTCCTCATCTGTGTACCAACCTGTAATAGTTGGGTAGGGTTCCGCTCTGGAGGTCCAGTAGCTGACAGGGGTGAACTTGGCTGGCGTGCCATGAGTCGTCAGTGCCAGTGGGTCGTGTGTTAGTCACATGAAGGATGTCGTTGCAGAACACGGTCAGGGTTCCGTTGGGGCCAGCAGGGAGGGACATGTTGACGCGTACGTAGAAGGAGTCTCCGGACGATGTCTCACTGCTCTGCAGCTGCTGCAGCAGCATCTCATAGTCTGAAGGCAGAGGAGGACACTTTAATTAAAGCCACTGTATTATTGTATCCTATACATTATTAACATATAATGTAATCTCTAAAGTCTTCACTTGCTGTACATATTAGCTCCACTGTCAATTTCAGATTTATAAATGTACCATGCTGTAATTTACTGCCAAAGAGTTAAAGCAAAGCACCTCTTATGTTCCTTCAGTAGACTGGTAAATGTCATTAAACACAACAAAACGGGGCAAGAAAGTCTTTGGCAAATACAAAGGTAATTGTCCTTGCTCATAGTGTAAAAATGTCTTGGGGATCCTTCTTTTTATACCTTGCATCAAATAAAATAAATCACATGATCAGGTCTGTGCATTTTAAGAAGCTGAATGAATCCATCCTTCATCACTATGTGTTGAAATGTTTGATATCATTCTTTTTGTTTCCTTCACTGTGTCTAGCACAGATATTTTGGCAACATGTGCTCAATCACTAACCGTGAGTGATGAAATTATTTGGTGGAATGTGTAACTCATAGCCTAGCCTGTTGGCAAATAGTTTAACAGTATAGCTAGCACGTTAGCAAGCCAGTATCATACACCTGGCTGATGCTTTGCGTGCACCCTCTAGCGGAGACGTTCAGTAGTGCCTCTGTCAATACTGAGATCACTGACTGTGATGCAGTGCTAGCTCCTTGTCATGTTGTTCTAGCATGATCTCTCATTCACTTACAGTTCACACACAATGCCCAATACCTAGCCTCAGCACACTCAACAACAGAATAATCCATACCTACATGTACAATGTGACATGAGCGTTTAAAGGACTATAAAGGAGCTGCTGCACTAGATTGTCTATTCTATAACATTATGTTCTCGCTATGTTTTATTAACTGCAGTCCATATGCAAAATAACTTATTTTCAAACGTGCAGAGACGCTTTTTGCCTTTCTACACCAGGCTTTGTCTTTATGGGATGCCATTCGATACATAAAAACTTTTCTTGTTTGTTTCATGAAGCAACTGTACTTTGCCTCCATCTGACGGGTCTTGTGTACTTTGAAGAATGTTGCAGCTCAGCTGAATTCTTTGAATGACTGACCCTCATGAAGACAGCAGGTTGATCAACAGTCAAGTCACGGTTAGATGAGTTATCTCATGTGGCAGCTGGCCATCCCTTTAATCTCAAGGGAAACAATCTGCTTCCTAAAGGCCTCATATCAGCTGAAACCATAAACTTCCCATTTAATGCCATAATACAGTCACTGCGATTCGGCATAACACAGTCCTGCCTTATGACTTTGCTCTTGCATGTGTTTTTGTTTGTCAGTGTGTGTGCAAATTAAAATTTTCTTTCTGAAAATTAAAATGGAAAAGTGTTATTTGCTTTGTTTCCCCAATTACAGCATGAAGCATTTTGGTTTCATCAAGTTGGAGGTACCATCTTTACTAAAACGTTTAGAAAAGATTCATGATGAGACGTGCCATCTTGGTTACATGGAGAAAAAGTGTAATATGTACATGCTCTGGGACATACCAGCTTGTCTGGGCCGAAGGGAGAGGTGACAGAGGCCTGTGACCTGGCCAAGAGCCCACATAGCTTCCTCTAAAGTCGAATCCTCCAGCACCATCCTCAGAGCCTTCTGGTTCTGCTCATACTTCACCTGCAGAACAATAGTATTATGAAAAACAACTTCACAGTAGGCAGAACGATTAGAATTAGTGTTCAGAAACACACTTTAACCCACCTCCACTATCTGTGCCCCAGGGCTGATGCCGACAGTGTGGGCAGCGCTCCCTTCGGTCACCTGGTGCACAAACACTCCAGTCTTATTGCCTCCTATCACTGCCAGCTGGCTGAGCAGCGCGTCCCCCTGGAGGGAGATGCTGAGAACACGGCCGTTGACACGAATTGCTCTCGGACGAGAACGCATCAGGAAGGGAGGGGCCGAAGTTCTTGACAGGCTGGTGAGAGAGTAATGAGGAGAGGAGGAGAGGATAGAAAGCTTCATTGAACATTTTGCTTATTATAAGTATCATAGTTGTCTTTTATGCAAAGAATTTTTTTTGCTGAGGACAGAAAATCCTTTATAGATAGATAGATAGAACAGTCTAGGAATTGTAGCCTCTTTGGTCATTAGCAAGGTTAGTTTGTGTTTAGTGCTAATAAACATGTCAGCATGCTAACATGGTAAACTAAGACGGTGACAATATTGTAGATGCTAAACACCCGCATGTTAACATAGCATTTAGCTCAAATCACTACTATACAGCCTCACAGAGATACTAAACATAAAGGACAATTACAAGTAAACTTATATAAATTTATATTTAATATTTAGCTGTAAATACTTTATAGTCAAGGATTTTCTGAAGTCTATGACCAACAGACATCTGTGGGCACTTGGCATCTTGGCATTTTATCCAGGATAAAACTGCAGCCATGTTTACGTTTGCCTTGATTTAGTGAAAACATGTTCAGTTCTTCAGAGTGACTGACGTCAGGCGGCTGACTTGGTTTGGTAATAAGACTCTGCCCTTTCTGTCTTTTCTACATAATCTGTAGGCTAACTATACAAAGATCTATATGAAATTGTACACCCTCTATAAAGCCTTCTGTGGCTTCAGAAGGAGCCGTCACACAGCCATTAACATAACACACCTGAATCTCCCACTGAACTGTGGGTGGTCGAGTTGCATTGTGGGTTAAAAAGTACAATATCTCTGATTCTGCTGCATCAATTTTGGTACTCTTTTTGTTATAGGAGTGCAAAGCTGAATTGGTGGAGCAATCTTTTAAACGTGATAGTCAGCACTTTAACCTCTGTCATTGTTTCATTTCAAATCCCGTGTGCTGAATTAGACTCAAAGAAGGTCACTATACCTCCCGTTTTTATTATTACATTTAGAAGTTAGTACATGGGCACCCACCAGTGCTCAAGGTTCCTATACATTTTTCATTTCCAAAGTCCTGACTTTTCCAGACCGTATTTGACATCAGAGTACAATTATTTAGATGTTTATTATGTAAATATATTTAAAATCCAACTGTTTTTTTTGACTATGTGTGCTAATATGTTGTCAAATAAATAGATCATACAAATCAATTTTAATAATACACGTAATATTTTCCCTTTGAATAAATTATGTTATATGATTGTTCCCCCCTATATTTTTAAAGTAAATAATTGAATTTTCATAGTGTCTGTGCAGAACGCAGCCATAAACGTATGGTTTTCTTACACTAAAAAGATAGTCGGTTTACTTTTCTGATAACTACATCGCTGCACAACTCATTTATGTTTATTCAGGTAGATTGCCATCTGTTTTACACAATGCTTAGTAATATGAAACTCCTAATTTAAAAATGTTAGTCCAGTGGACGCCTCACCCATCACTGCTGGAGGAAAGTTTTGGTGTCAGCTTGTCTTCACTTCCCACTAAACAAAAGAGAGGCTGTTTAATGACTTGGCATCCAGGTTAATGTGTCACTCTTCTGCCCTGGCAAGAGTTCGACATTGAACAATGGCTAATTTAGGTCCTGCAAAACAACAGCAAACCACCACCCCATCCACACAGAAACACAAACACAGAGGCACTCACTTAAAAGTTTCATATGTTTACTATACATACCACTGGGGAGAAACACAAAGTCATCCAATAGAGAATCAGCCAGTGCTGTTTCCAGGCTACAAAAGAAAAAAAGACTAGATTTAACACGTTGAACATGGGAATACAAACTTTCCCTTGAGCAGTCAGTCTGAATGTCAGTCTGAACATAACTCATAAAGTCTCTTCACAGTGTGCTCTCACTAGGTTTCGTCTTGCTCCTCAACATTCATGTGTTCTATAATTTGCTCTTGATCACACTTCTACAAATCAATAACCCACCTGAAACAGGACGCCATCGTGTTATCAGAAAGGAATGCAGAAGTCAATATCCACTTCAAGTCATCCATTCCGGTCAGTGCCTTGTCAGTTGGAACTAATGTATTGTATTTGACAAGAAGAATGCAACACCCCCCCCCCCCACACACACACCTGATGTCTGTATATAGAGATTCCTTCCTCCTACGGAGAGACTCTGCACTGGGGGGCTCTGCGGTGTGGGATCGGACACTACTTGCCGCAGCATCTTCACACTGTACACATACATACAGATAGATACAAGTGGTATACAAGTACACACAAATGTAAATTCATTACTTCATAAAAAATACTGTATCTACTGTAGGACTGGGAATTATTTGACATTTACTAGTGCCAATACACTGTCTGAGCTTCAGTACTGATACCAAAATGAACTTTATCAGTACTTAGTATACAAACTCTCTTTTTCATTTTACAACTTCTTTATATAGTACTGTTTAATGTTGTTTTAAAGGATAAGGTTGGCCTTGTTCTATATTTTTCTTAACGTCAACAAATACCACAGACAGACCAAAATGTGTTTGACTGTCATTTAATAGTTTGCGACTTCCCTACTCTATCTGTGGCACTCAGACCCAGGTCTATTAGTTCCTGCTGCAAATGTGAATCTTTAAAAAAAATTAAAAAGTTAAATGTTTGAAAAAGCCTAATTAATTTCACACACACACACACACATACCTCTGAACTGCTGGGACTCAGTGACATGGGATTGACTGCATCCATGCGGCAAAGTCTACGTCTAGTTGGGATTGAACATTGTTCATAACTGGATGTTGGACTCTCCCAGTCCACCTCTCTCTCCTTTGGCAAAAACACAGAGCACTGAATTACCATTATTATTTCTGTATGTGTTGTTCTTACGTGTGCGCTGAAATGTGCCTGTGTGAGACATTACATCACAACTCTGCCGTTGATCTCTGGGGCTACGTTTGCCCTGCAGGCTGAAGACTTTCTCCTGGAGCTCCACCAGCTGACACCTCAGGGTGTCCTTCTCGGCCAGGATGCGGGCGATCATGGCCTGGGCCTCGTCTCTCGACAGGTATGCCTAGAAGCACGGGAACACATTTTCTCAGCACAATACTTAATTTACGCAGAAGCGACTGCGCGCGGCCACGCCTCGTTTCTCATTCATGCAGGCAGACACCGTCAGGCCGAGTTCATGCTGTACGCAGAAACCCCCACGCCATGACAACTGAAATGGCTTCACTCAAAACGTGCACATGTCTCAATCAGGGATCGCTTGAATGAAAAAGTATTAACGTACGTGCCGCTACACTGCCACCAAGGCGTGTGGTATGTAAGATGTTGTCAATGTGGTGTGTGTGGCAGACAGCTTTCTATCTTTTGACATATTATTGTAAGCACAACAAGTCAGGAACAACACATAGCAACAATGTCTGAGTCATATGCCCCTCGTTATTTATAATGATAGAAATCCTCACGTGTAGCAGCACACATGTAATGATAGATTTAAATTTTGAAGTAAAACTGCTGCACATATCTTGAAAGAAAAAGTAGTGGTGTTGTGTTTGAAGATACAATCTTGAGCTTGATTCTTTAATCCATATCTATCTTAATTCTTTAATCCGACTTGATGAATAAAGCTGACCATCTGGCAATTCAAGTGCTGGTTGATGTGTCACACATCATACAGCAAGCATGATCCACTAATTACAACCAGGAACTGTCAAGTATTATCACATGTATTGTGCTGTTGGTTGCTGCACAGCTCCAGTGGAGCAGCTGGCGGCTCCGCACCCCTGCTTGTGGCCACCTGACAGTTGTTTAGGGTGTGGGTGGGTTGTTCATTTTATTTGTGTTGGAGGAAAAGCCGCAGAGTCATTCCTGCGTGGCGTCAACAGGTGAAATGTAACAACACACGATGTTTACGGAAGTGTAAAAGTTATGTAATATACTTTAATACTGCTCAATGCCAATAAACAGAGTGTTTCCAGTAGAGGAGAGTTCAACAAATGTACCTTACCAAAGAGAGATAAATAACTACACCCCCAAAACACACACAACAGGGAGTGACAGACAGGAAGAGCCAGGTTGATATTTAATACTCTCCTCAACAGCACTGCTGACTGCTCGACATTTCAACAGGAAAAACAAACAACATGATGTGGTGGAAGATCGGTTCCACACAAGCAATAAAAACAGAATCTAAAACAGAAAATCCTGCCTGGAAAACTGAATTAATGTTTACCCAAGACGGGAAAGTTTGCGTGACAGTATCCCCCTCCCCCCTTACTTGGTCTCTCTCCGCCTGCAGCTCTCTCGACTGGTTCTGGATCACAGTGTTCTTCTGCTGGTGCATGTTACAGTCCAGGGTGAGCTGCTGCACCTGGAGGCTCAGGAGCTCCTTCTGATCCAAAAGCTGAATGCAAATACACACCGATTACACCAATGCTTTAGGGACACACAGCAGATGTACAGGATTTGATGAACAAGTCAATGAGCAGCTAAGCCACACAGAGACTGCGTTCTCTAATACACTCATGTTGTAAGGTGTATTTATATTATTCACACTTCACTTTTGAATTTTTTCTCTGGCCAAAGGCTTTTGCAAATGGAACTCTGTAGCAGTGGGATAATCAAAATGCCACTTTTCATCATAGTGCAGCAAAACATCTGCATTTGCATGCCATTTCCTGATCCATACAAACACATACCCCTTGTTTCTCTGTGAGCAGTTTTTCATTCTCCTCTCTGTAACACCTGAGCTGTTCCGCAAGCTCCACCTGGCTGTCTATGGCCTCGGCCAGATCCTGAGCCAGGATGTCTTGACGAGCCTGACAGAGACACAACAGTGACAGCAGATGAGATCCAAACATAAAGAGACACAAGCGGCTTCTGACTCTTTCACTGTCTAATGATTGTGAGCGAGGGCTCTCACTATTCCACATAAATCAGCTAATAACAAAGAATGATTAAGTGTTTTTTTCTCACTGGGTCCAGCTTTTCCGCCTTCACCAGCTGGCAGCGCAGACTCCTGACTTCCTCCTGCAGTTGTGGAGTCTCAGCAGAGGAAGCACACCTGAGCGAGTGCTGCTTCTGGATCTTATTCTCCGTTTGCACCTTCTGCAGCTCAGTCTGCAGTTGATACACCTGCCACCACACAAGAACAACAACACTTATAATCAGTTATTTGATTGATAAATACATTTTTGTTTCACCAAAAGTCCCACAATCCCCAAAGGTATTCCATTTACAATCATATAAAAAAGGAAAGCAGCATATCCTGACATTTGAAAATCTGGAGCTTGTTAATATTTGGCATTTTTTATTGATAGTTACTGTTGATTCACTTCCTGTCAGTCAAATAATTGATTAATCAAATCATTGTTTCAGCAGTACATTTTAATACAGTGTTAAAATGTTAAAAATGCATCTGTGAAATAAAACCAAAATGACTCAAAGCAAAACATCAGCTACCAAGTTTGGGATCGCCTTCATGGCACTCATCACATCATTAGCAGGGTACTACAGTGATTTAATATTGCACTTCCAAAAAGATGATGCAGCTCAGGAGCATCTTTGTTAGATGACGGATAAAAATCTTTCAAACTCCACACCCACGGTTTGTACTGTAACGCTGGGATTTCTGATGAAGATGCGTAGTTTCCAAGGCCAGGCAAAGATCACTCTAGTATCACTTTTTCAGGCAAGGCTCATTCAGAGCAGTGCAGAGGCACAAAAGACCTTGAACAACTGATTTCACAGGCTGTATTCACAGTAGCATAATCTTCTAAAGTTACATCAAGCTACAATGGCCAGATTTCAGTTCTTTAAGCCTGACCTTCTGAGGACTTTCCCCTGAGATCACAGCTTTGTTTATCAGTGAAGAGGAAATCACTGTATTACTGAGTTTGCTAAGGTAAAAAACACACTTTAGTCAGCATCACTGACCTGCAGGTTGAGGTCATGGAGGCGCATGTTCACAGCTGATTTCTCCTCCATGGCTGCAGTGTAGCGCATATACAACTCACACTTCTCATCCTTCAGCTTGGTGACTTCATGTTGCAAAGAGCACAACTGTCTCCTTATGCGTTCATTTTCAGACTGAAGGCATCTGGACTTCTCCTCCTGCTCCATTATCTGCCCAATCTCCGACTCCAGGGAGGCACAGCGTGCACTCATTCTGCCAGCCTCACAGCGCGCCTCCTGGAGCTCCTTCTGCATAACCGTTACTGCTCTGACCAGATACTCTGTCAGCTCCGAGTACTTTATCAGGCCTGCAAGGAGAGCAATGCAAGGCAGAAATACAGCAACTGAAAAACAAAACAAATATTCCCTTGAAGTGCTGGAAGACCTAAAACCACTGACCGCTGAATCTTGAAGGCTCAGTGCTGGGTTTGCGTCCAGTGACTTGGGTGTACAAGGTTGGGTAGTGGATCATTAGGCTCTCCAGCAAGGCCACAGCGCCATTCCTCCCCTGGGTCCTCAGCAGATCCAGCATATAGCCTGGGAACGTAAGAGAACACTGTAAACCCTAAACTCCGACCCTAACCTCTGAACCATGATATTTTATCTGAAGATATGACAGTAACTGCATTAGTGATCTAACCAACAACTCCCAGTGTTTTCTCTAAAACTAAAAGCTCTTTGGAGAGAAAGCAAACTGCAAATAACTATCAACAATTAGAAGTACTGGTTAATAAGGAGGCAAATACCAGTGGTGGACAGTAATTAAGTACATTTGGTCAAGTACTGTACTAAAGTACAAATTTGAGGTACTTGTACTTTACTTGAGTATTTTCTTTTCATGCCACTTTCTACTTTTACTCCACTATATCTCAGAGGGAGATATTGTACTTTTTACTTCACAATATTTATCTGACAGTTTTAGTTTCTACTTTACAAATTAAGATTTTTTTTGCACACAAAACATATAAAGACTTAATAAAATATGTTTCATTATAAATTAACAAGTACAGCTGACACTATTTTTAGATTGATACTAAAATGAACGGTCAACAACTTCCTTCCTTTAAGACATATAATAACACATTTATATAAATACATTTCATGGTTCCAACTTCACAAGTGTGAATTTGCTTGCTTGCTTTGCTTGTTTTAAATATTTTTGAGCTTAGTACTTTTTATTCTTATTAGTATTAAGCAGGTACTTTTGTACTTTGACTCAAGTAGAAATTCAATTTGAAGACTTTCAGTGGAATAATATTTAGCAAGGGTATCTGCACTTCTACTCAAGTAGCCTACAGGATTTGTGTACTTTGTCCATCAGAGGCCCAATCTCAAACTCTGTCCGGCAGCATTGCTGCAGAACGCGCCGCTCTGCCTGAGCGGCCTGATTGGTTAACATGAGTACATGACTCGCGGTACAGTCTGTGTAAACAAATCTGGCGCAGTAAAAGAGCACACTGAATCCACCGGCAGGAACTCCATAACCCCCACAATGGACAGGCTTTCAAATCCAAGAAGCACCAAGTGAAGTCAGAAATCTCACTGGTTCTCATGCTGCGGTTGGTCAGGTTGTGGCAGGAGAGGATCTCATCCTCGTCCATCTCAGAGAGCACCCTGGCCTGCCTTAGGTACGGGATCAAGATGCACGGCCGCACTCCCAGGGAGATTCTGTGTCGGTTGTCATTAATCAGTTCCCACAGTTCCTCCTCGTCCATCTCTCCCAGGTCTGGAACCTCGGGAACACACTCCCCCGCCATCCTGAGTGTGCGTTGGTTTGAAAGAGTTGCCTGAGACAGCCGGATCAAACACACACACACCCCTGGCTGCAAAGACACTTTCCGTCACCGACTCTGTAAGCAGCCAGAGCAGTGGAACTGGAAGAAGCAGAAAAGCACAGTTAAGGGGTCAGGCTCTTACCACGCCCTGTGGGTGTTTTTGTCAAAGCATGCGTGTGTTTTATATGTGGGCGTGTAGCAAAACCTGTAAGACAAGAGCTTTGTGATGCTTCGCAAAAAGGGAGCTGAAACACAGACTCCTGGCACCATTAGTCAAGTGTCAACACGTATGTGTCTTACATTCACTCTTAGCTTCATAACGTGTGTTTGCTTTCAGCAGCTAAATCAATATCTAATCACACCACAAATCTCTGCCTGCCTCGTGTTATTAGAATGAAGCCATGATTTGTTTGTTGAATTGAGTCAGGCAGCAGTCTGTGGCGTAAATGAACAAAGACTGTCGCTAACACAGAAGCATTCGCCTTAATAATTCCTATTACATTAAAGCAAACACTCACACCACGCTGCTGACAGGGGCAACACTGAGCTATGAAGGGCAAAGTCCTCTGTTAAAGAAATAAATAAGTGTTTCTCACACTGTTACCTAACTTGCCACCAATGACTGCGTGTGAACTGTTTACTGTACTGTGAAGGGTTTACGCAAACACATGGAAGCTATCAATGGAACCTACTGTAAATGATATACCGGTGGGTGGAGGAAGTCTAGTGAACTCAGCACCTACGGGAAATATGTAAATTTGAAGAAATAGATTGAAAGAATACAATTTAACTAATTTTAAAGAAATACATTTTTACAAGACCAAAGTAAGATTTTGGAATAAGTTGTGTGCTATATGCTATGTGCCAGTAAATTGACTGTGTGACTCAGAAAATTATATTGCAGTTGTGCAATGGACAACATTAATGGACAAGCACCTTGACAAAAGACATTTCAAAGTCATAAAACTTGTTGCACCAAATATTTTTTAACAACTACATAGGAGCTTAACGAAATATGATCCTCCTGCCACGGCATCACAACTATAAATTTTAAAACTGCTGCTGTCTGAAGTATACAGTGTAACCTGACCAGCCTCTGTCAACAGCACAGAGCTTATCTCCCTGGTATTTCATACAGTTAGGACAACCTAACACTACTAGGGATTTCCCCCATAGCATATGTATGATAATATACAAGGAACATAGAAGTGTAATAAAAAATGAACTGAACAGAACAACAGAAGTCCTATCCTGAAAATGTGTTGATGTCACATTCCCATATTGGATAGCCGCAGAACAAGTCTGCAATTAGAAATCGGTATAGAAAGGTTACTCCACGGAAGAAATACTATACTTCTTATGCAACATGTTTCAGGAAGACCAAAGCAAGCAGGAAATAATTCACACAGTGAAACAGTAACCAGACGCTTGATTTTAAGATGAGCACTGACATTATTTGTGAGCACAAAGAACAATTTAACAGTAAAAGCTCAACAAGTAGTAGCATTTTATATACTGACAAATCTTTTCTGCAAAAAGTGGAGAATGTTGTGATTGTGTTAGCCCCTTAAAGTGGGACTATGCAAATGTTTGCTGAGCAGCAGCCACTCTAGCCAAAATTAGCCATGGCAAAATAATGTTAAAACGTACTATAACAGTAACACAAGTAGAGAAGAATCATGAAGTCAGTGAACTGACTGAGTAATGTTAGAAAAAAAACGCAGTATTACAGTAATTTTCAATTGCTAACCTGCACTGGTCAAAACTGAAGTCACATTGTCAAAACTCTTCACACAGATAGCGAAACAGACGTGTATGTGGACCAAACTGTGAATCATTTTTCATTGCTTTCACATAAAATGCATTTAATGACCACTTTCTCCAAAATCCATGAACTCTTTTTCTCATTACTACTTCACCAACTGCAAAACACTGGATATATACAGCACATTTTTCAAATGCTGTTAAAAACACATTAAAAACAGAAAGATGGCAAATGTCCTGCATTTCTACAGCAGCCAGACTGAAATATATTGGAAAGCTTGGTTAACATTTATATACATTTTATGTTTACGTCTATGTGCATATGTAGTCTTGTGGCTTTAAACTGCATGAGTTTAAAACAGGAAAAGTGTTTGTATTTTAGCAGAATTGGATCAGGGTTGGTACATGAAATATAGGTTGTGGTCATTTTGTCTCAGGTACCAGTTTTACTGTGTAAACAACTGAGAAAACTGTACTGCAGCACTGAAATTTGAGGTACTTTTTTTTTACAAGTAAATTACTGAATGCAGTGATGTAGAAAAAATAAAGGATATAGAAGGACATTTCTCCATTTCTGATGTATTCTTGTTACTCAGGCGCTTTGGTACATTTCTAGAATCATCCTTAACATTTGCAAAACTATTTGTATTGGTAAAATGGCTAAGGTTTGGATGAAAATGATTGAAAATGATTGATCAATTTCAACAGTACAGAGTTATACATTACAAGGGATTGGACAGGATTCACATGCAAATGCAGATTATGATAATGTGATGTTTTGGGGGGTGAGACTACTCAACAGAGAACCAGTACAACACATTCTGATCAACATGACGTAAGCAATTGATCGTGTAGGAAACAGCAGATAATTGTACATAATCATTTGCATAAATGTGGCAAATCATTTGCAATTTCTCAGAGAAATTGCTTTTACATTACATGATGTGCACAAGTGACAAGATGATGTGGAGGTTGAACAAGTAGAATTAAATTTTTTTTTTTTTAAATGTACTTTATTTATAGATTTTCAGAAAATCAAGGTCAGTAACAACCCAAACAATTAAATCGGATTCTATCCATGTATAAGGTATCTGAGAGCTCTGTGAGCCAAGCTTCAAAACTTGGATCTTTGTTCCAGACTCTAAGAATAGTTTTCTTAGCAATAACCATCCCATACTGAATTGAGAGAGCCTTCCAGTGGCTAAGAGTCTCGAGCTGGTGAGACCAGCCAAGAATGCCTGTCTCTGGGTCCGGAGGGAGATCATATCCATAAATCTCAGAGTAGAAGTGGAAAACCTCGTGCTAAAATCTCTGAAGTTTGTTGCAAAAGCAGAACATATGTGCCAGTGTACCAGCGGACTGTTTCCATTCCAGAATGAGTGCAGTTTAAAACATGAAAAGTCTGTGTATAACCTTGTATTGAATTAGCTGGTGTCTTGAGTTAATTGAGCATGCGTGTATGCTATACAGACATTTAGACCATGCAACCTCCGAGATGACGGTACCTTTTTCCCTCTCCCAACACTCTCTCACATGTTGTGTACTTGGAGCGGTTTGAGCTGCACAACACAATTGCAAACATGGACACCAGCTTTTTGGTCTCAGGTTCCTTTGCTAAAAGAGAGTAGACTTAGAATTTAAATTCTGATCTGAGAAATGTACCAAAGTGCCTGAGAACAGCTGTATTATAAATGAAATACTGATTTCTATGAAAAAAGTCACATTTCAAGGATAAAAGTTCATCAAATTTACATAATGCTTCCTGTTGTTAGTGTTTTTTAGGTCAGTGTGTTATGAGTGACAGTGACCATTGCATCTTAGCAATTGAAAAACATGTAAAGTAGTAAAGGATACTAAAAGAACGTACCCACCCCAGCCACAGCCTGTTCACTTTGCTGCTGCCTGGCAAGATACGGAAGTATCCTCTGTTGTACCACCAGACTTAAGAGCAGCTTCTTCCCTCAGGCTGCGTGACTCCTTAAATCATCCAATATCACTCCAATATGTAAAATAGTTTTATTTCTCTATATAATTTTTGTAAATATCATATGCTTTTTATAAGTGGCATAAAGGGAACTTCAAGCTTCATCTCATTATACAACCCTGTTGTAAAGTGACCTTGTAAAGTTTGCTTAATTAGCTAACATTAGCCACCATGAGCTTCTGGTCAGACCAGACCAAATAAGCCCATAGCAGCAAAACCACATGACTGTACTGAATTATGTAAGGACTTGTTTTAATGCTTATGAATTCAACTTTTAATTTGTAAGAGGCATTTTTGTATATTTCATTCAAAAGTTACATACTTTCACTTTCAAGTCACATATGTAGGCCATACTAAGTCGCATGCATGCACTGCTGAAGTGGACAAGATGCTGAATCCCAATTTGCTCCTGCGCCCCTCAGTGTGTGAGTGTGTGTGAATGGGGTGAATGTGACTTGTATTGTAAAGTGCTTTGAGTCGTCAGAACTGGACTAGAAATGAGCTATACAAGTACATTCCATTTGCCATTTACCATCCATGGTACCATCCATGGTTTGGCATAGTTACTTCACTAAACAGGTCACAAGTCTTCTGAAAAGATGACGCAGAGACACCGCAAGATGGGACAGCACAGGCTAACAACTCAAAATAGCCGGTATTTACATTCACAAAATACATTCTATTTTCACATTAGCATACGTTACAGTTTTTTTCAGTTGCTAACCCGCACTGGTCAAAACTGAAGTCACATTGTCAAAACTCTTCAAACAGTCAGCGAAACAGAAGTGTACGTAGACCAAAATGTTAATCATTTTTCATTGCTTTCACACAAAATGCATTCAATGATCTCTTTCTCCAAAATCCATGAACTCTTTTCTCATTACTACTTCCCCATCTGCAAAACTCTATATATTTGCAGAACACACTTTGTCCAAAACTGTTAAAATCACATTCAAAACTGAATGATTGCAATTGTCCTGCATTTTTGCAGTAACTGGACAGATGTTTATACAATATTTTAGCAGAACATTTATGTACATTTTATGTTTACGTCTATGTGCATAGAGAAATATGTGTAGTGTTCTGAATGTGGTTTGTGAGTGAGTGAGTGAATGTGGTAAATGTAAAGCAGGAAATTTGCTTATATCTTTACAATTGGTTCAAGGGGTTGGTGCATCAATTATAGGTTGTGGTCATTTTGTCTCACGTACCTGTTTTACTGTGAAAACAACTGAGAAAAACTGTATTGCAGCACTGATATATCAGTAACTTTTGCAGTGATGTAGAAAAAATAAAGGATATTGAAGGAAATTTCTCTATTTCTGATTTATTATATATATATATATATATAATATTATTGACTGTACTATAGTACAGTCAATAAATTGAAAATATGTTATTCTTACATTTTTTCTCAGTCGCTTTGGTACATTTCTACAATCATCCTTAACATTTGCAAAACTATTTGTATTGGTAAACCATGGCTAAGGTTTGGATGAAAATGATTGAAATGCACATGGCTGCCCTTTTAAACATTGCGAGAGATTGGACAGGATTCACAGCTACACTTTGATGGTCTGTACTGTAATTTGTTGTAAGAGCATGTCATTGTGATGCAGAAAAAAATCAAGGCTGTTTTATATATCAGTGTAATACATTGTGATCAACATGACGTAAGCAATTGATAATGTAGGAAACAGCAGACAATTGTACATAATAATTTGCATAAATCTGTCAAAGCATTTGCATTTTGTAATTTCAATAAATTTGAGAAATTGCTTTTACACATGACGTGCACAAGTGACTAGATGATGTGGAGGCTGAAGAAGTAGAATTTCAAATCTGATCTGAGAAATGTACCAACGTGACTGAGAACAACTGTATTATATATGAAATACTGATTTATATGAAAAAATCAGTCTCATTTCGAAGACAAAAGTTCATTATATTTACGTAATGCTCCCCATTGTTAGTGTTTTGTAGGTCAGTGTGTTATGAGTGAGTATTGTTGCAACATAATAAAAATGCATCTTTACTTTCTCTATAGACAAGAACAACATAAAAAAGGTGCCTGTTATCTGTTATAATCTATGAAACTATAGGAGACCAAAGGTGCTGTTAACCTGGAAGTGCAAGACATTTTTTCTGCTGTGTTGTTGTTCTCTACAGAGGAGTACATTACAATAATCTATGAACTTAAAAGTGCTGTAAGACAGGCAGAAGTATTCCCCCATGACGTGTCATAGTTTAGATTTAGGTTAGATATGGAAGCAAGGAGTGTGAGAAGGAGTTTGAGTAAGAGGAGACACTGAGTTCTGAGTTCTCTGCATTAGGTGCTTGTTTCACATCGCTCCAGGGCCTGTGCACGGATACTGCCAGTCCTACTGCCAGTCTTCGGGTGTGCCGTGGAAAGTCCAAGATGGTGCTCACGGAGAGCATGCTATTTGAGGAGCCAGTTTGACAGCATTGCTTGGTGACCAACCTTGCAGGAGAGTCCTATTTGAAAGTGTAAAAATCACTGGATGTTACTGTCGTGTGCAGCAGATGTGCTGGTCTCTTTTGAAAAGACTTGTCATTGTCAACAAGGACATGTTTGATCAGTTTATCTCAATAGCAGAGTGTGAAGACACATCAGCACACAATGTGCAGGTGTTGTGTTTTATGATAGACTACTACACGTGGAGAGCAAAACTTTGCTGAGGCTCTATGACCACAAGACGTCCGCTCTAGCTTCTGTGGCTCAAAAGTGAAACTCCATCACTTGATGACATAATCATGTCATCAGCAAGGATGGGAAGGAAGTAACACAGAATATCTCAAACACAAATACCCCTTCTGAACATATTATGAGCTACTGTATAACCACGTGAGCCTTGCTCATTCAATACAGGCTGCACCAATTCCCTTACAGCACACAATGTTACTTCTAGGTCCATCACATGTTTTCGCAGGTGTCACTTAACACTCTAGGCCACGTGTGACAACTTCCAGATGGTGCAGGTACTGGTTCGCAGTACAATGAGAAAATAAATAGCATCAACACATTGTGTAGCTGTTTCCCAATTTCATACAATATACTTAAAATAATTGTATACTATTTGAACTAATTGTCACAGTACTTACTCATAGTTCTGTTTTTGTGCTCACAGGAAATGACCCAATATCTGCACTGACAGATGTAAACCAGTGTTAAACTTCACGAGACAACAAAAGGTATGTCCGAAGATTTCATACTTTTTTGTTTTGTATGATTTTGCTGGGGCTTTCTCACCACCACCATCCAAAGGATGCACACTGGAGTTTTTCGGGAGCTTCTCTACTTACAAGTTGATCAGCACAAGGTCTAATGTTAATCCACCAGTAGGGAATGCATTTCATAATACCCCTGGTGGCTTCACTTATTTGGAAATAATAGTTACTCCAGACATAAATGACATAGTTTGAGAGGACTATAATCCAATTTTATCAAGGTGGTCAAACTTTTCCATCTCTGTAAGTGGCTGTGTTAATATCATTAAGATGACCTTTCTAACAACATTTTTCTCCAGAGATTACTCTGGTTTTAGATTCTGGGCAGAGCGGGAGAAAGGGCAGAACAATTTTGATATCATGCGTAGATACATAACTGCCTCCCTGTTACATCACTTTGATAATAATATGCTAGCAAAGGGCACATTATTCTACTGCCTTTGAAGTAGTGTAAGAATTCTGTGACAAGGTCACACAAACAATAGCTGAGATAATCTCTCTTAAATTGTCTGTCTGTCCTTGGACATTAATCCATGGACTATCCCCACCTGAGTTAAGATTGTCAGGTGCATGCTCACTTCAGACTAAGCGCTGTGTTGCAATCGCCTGGAAGAGAGCCAAGGCACCTACAGTGGAACAAGAGTCTTACTGCCTACTGTCAAAACTAACGTGTCCCACCAAGGGGAAAATACAGAGTTATTTTAAAATATAGAGGCAATTACAACATTTCTTGAGCTACCTGTCAGAATGTTTACTGAGTAGCTGGAATTGATTGTATAGAGATAATGTAATTAAGTTGACTTACAGAATTGTGTTTTTTATGTATGTATGTAGAAGTGTATGTGGTGTATTAGTGTTGAAAAAATCCAATAAATACAACCCCACCCCCAAATTATACTTTATTTGACCATAAGGAAATATAAACTGTTTGTATATTTTGTATAAAGAGGAATTTCAACAAGAGTGCATTTTCAGGAGTTGTGTTGAGTGTTTTGTGTGCATAAATTATTCTTGATAAAGAGCTTTACCTAAAATCAAGAAGACTGTATAACATAGAAGAGAAGAAAATAAGCAATTGCTAGTTGTGGCTACAGTGTACTCTTATTAGAAAAAGGTGCTGTTTCCTCAACAGTCAACAGAAATAACCAGAACTGTTAGCATAATGACTCAGCCTACATGCTTCGGGGATTTTAGCAGAAGTGAAACCTCAGGGACCTCAACCCTGTCAATTGTGTTTAAAATCCTAAACTGAGGCAGTAATTAAGGGAATTAAGCTTCTATGAAATAGGATCACATTGACCTGGCACATCATTTAAACAGCTCACATGTGCTGCTGTCTTCCTAACCGAACATTGCTGAAATGTATCATTGCTGCTTTGATTGTTGGGAGAATGTAACTAACAACCCTTTATGTACTTTACTAACCTTTCATCACCTAAATGGTACTGAACCACAAATCAAGTAGTTTCCATACTGGATTGAACACACTATTAAGGATTTCTTAATGTTTCATAAGCTTTTATTAGATTACATTGTTTCACAATAAGCATTTGATTCACAGCATAAAAGAATGCACTTATCTAATCTTTCCCTCTTATCTTCAACTCATTTTTACTCCTCTGTGCTCCGCCTCCTGTACTCACTGACATGTCTCTATCCTCCCCTCAGGACATCTCCGGCTCCAGGGCCTGTGAGCGTGCTGCCAGTGCTAGCGACAGCCTGCGGAGAGCCCCCTGGTGCTGGGGGAACTCCTCACACACGCGGTGCAGTATGGTGCTGGCAGTGTGCACACGCTCCATCTGGCTCTGCAAAGCGGCTCCGATGGATTTGCTTGTGGACAAGGCTTGGTAGCTGCCCCCACACACCCCCTGCAGCTTCTTGGTCCGGCTCTGTAGAGACACTAGGTGAGCTAGGTTCTAGAGGGGGAGAAGTATGAAAAAATATGGATATGTTTTGTGCTATCACTTGATGTCACTTGTTTACAACAATAAACAATGAGCATAGAGAAACAATGAGTAGTTATTTATGGTATTCTTGGTATGTGGGAGTTATTTCCATGATTGTTGCTCACGTCAGAAAATCCTCAGCATGTCTATGTGATCCACAAAAATGCTTGAATAAATAGTCTCACCACACCTTCGTTAGAGTTAATCAGCAGTTACTGGAAGAAGACTGAGATTGCATATTTCAGTTCTGAATGGTGACTTGATCAACACATCCTGGCTATTGTTAATTTCTTAGGAAGCTTAAACAATAAAAAGGGTGTAATTGTACTAGATTTCAAGTCATTAAAAAGTCAGTCACAAACACAACGTAGGTACCAACCAGTAAAGTAAGGTAAGTATACCACAACAGTTCAAAGCAGATTTACAGTATATTTAAATGGTAGCATGTAGTAACGTGCTGTAATGCAGTATCCTACACTGTATGTGCTCCTTACCCTGTCTTTGGTGTCCTGGAGATTTACAAAGTCAGGGTCAAGGACGTGGCTGGTGCCGCAGAGTTCTATCACCTGCTGCTTCTTCTGCGCAAGCCTGTCGCTCAGACTCACCTGGCTCTTCTGCAGCTCCCTGATCACCTGTTCACACTCTGCCACATGCTGAAGACATACATACTGCACGTAGGGTAATTGTGCAACACTTGTCAGGCATATACTGTATGTACATACTGTATGTCACCTACCTTGTGTGTGTCCTGGATCTTGCGCTGCAGGCCCTGTGTGATGCGGTTCAGCTCGCCCTTTGTAGCCTGTTTGTGGGAGCCGTGGACCATGGCCTCCCTGCGTAAGACGATGGTCTCCCTCCTTGCCACTGTTGCTTCACTCTCCCTTAGCAGCCGCTCCTGTTGTTTCATTAGCTGGTTGAGTCGCACCTGCACACGTGCACACACACACACACGTTAAGAAAACATAAAGAAAAGCACAAAGCCTTATTGATTTTATCAGCCATTCACTTCTGCCCACTCTAAAATGCACCAATGCGGTTGGTTTGGATGCTGTTTTATCATAAAACTTTTTTGTATCTTAGATGATGAAGTTCCAAACAACTGTGTCGGAAAAAGATGAACATCTACAGAGCTCATAAAAAGCAGTATACTGAAATATCTCATTTGTATGCTTTGATTCTACAGTCAGCATTATGTAAGATTGTAAGGAAAGGAAAATAATAATTATACGACTTTGGTTTTTTTTGGAAGTAGTAACATTGACATCCTTATAACTCCTTATCATGACCCCAACAAGAGGAGACTGATTTTCATCTAATGCAGGTCATTAGTATGTGAGGCAATCACTCTTGCTACTTGATCTGTTTGTGCTGTGCTCCTACTGATGTTGCAACTAACTAGCATAAATACTATGATGTAAATGGGTGTTTCCAAATGTCTGACCTAGAGCCTTTTTTGCCCAAAGCAGACTCACATCTGTTTGTGAGTCTGCAACATCATTGTAAATCTAAAAATGTTTCACAGTGCAAAAAAGGTTGGGAACCACTTTTATATGTCAGGATTTATTGTACTTTCATTCCTTGATTAGAAGATTTTCACTACAGCACAAATAACTGCAATTTAACAGTAAAGTAAAGTATGCTTAACATGTTGAAATTCAGAAACATTTTTACACATTAACAACGGCTCTCCCAGTCTTGAAAGAAACTAGTGTCAGACATTTGTTATGGGTACATTTCTGTATTCACAAAGTGCTCTTATAGGTTTATTGTCTTAATGTACGTACAGCAGGATGGCAACTCAATATTACTATTTATTTTCTCCAAGAATAATCATATTGTGTGCAATGTTTTTACCTCCATACGGTGTATCTCAGCCTTCATCATCTGGATGTCTCCCTGACCCACCTCCGAGTCCACAGCCAAACGAGTCTCTTTTACGAGCTGGGTCTTCTTCTCCCACAGCATAATCTGGCGCCTGTTGGCCACACACACAAAACGTACGCAAAAACCAGTAACTAGTATGTGATGTACGTGCTGTTAATATGGTGAGAAAAATGTACTAGTTATTGGAAAAAGATGTCTTGATATTTTTAATTAGTATATTTAAATATCTCACATAACCTGGAGGTGACAAAGCAATGATCTAACTTATCTACTAATCCTAAAATGAATGACTGACTCAGCCTCCACCAGACTGTTGAGGAGTCTCTCTTTTTCCTCCTGGGTCTTCTCCTGTTTGATCTGCATCTCGATAGACTCCCGCTCTGCCTCCTAAACACATTATTTCACGTTTAATAATCATTTACTATTAAAGCTGCCGCTCAGAACGACATTTAAAAATGAATTAAACAGTCGTGCCGTGCCTTGAGTCGGTGAAGGAAGCCTGTCTCCATCAGTGCGTTCTGTTGCTCTAGCACCAGGCTGAGCTGTCCGTTCTTGCTCAGCAGGGTGTTAAGCTTCTGCAGGTCTCCTCTCAGTATCTTTGCATTCTTCTCCAGCTCCAGCTCCTCACGGTGCTCTACTTCAATCTGACCTGGTGGGGTTGGAGTTGTTTTAATAGTTGCTGGTGTACAAGTGCACAGGGGAGGTTACAGCATGTATGAATATTAGTATGAGAGTTACATTCTGCAAACTGTCCAGTGGCTAATGATTACTAGTAGCCTACTTATGACTTACTGACACCTGACTGATTTGGATGTGTATACCTATTTGTGCATGTGTGTGCTTCTTCTTTATAACTATATTACGTACTCTCCAAGCGTATTTTCTTCTGTCGAATGCCAGTGTACTCTGTCTGCAGTTTGAGCATGTTCTTGCTGTTGGCTTCTATCTCCTGGGTCAGTCCTAGCAGAGTCCCCTGTCGCTGCATCCAGAGCTGCTGGTCACTCTTGATATTTGATGCCAGCTCCTCAATCTCAGCCATTAGTTCCTCTACCTTGATATGCAGGGGACTGAGGTCCTCATGCTGGGAATGGAGGCACACACATCACAAAGGTATCATGTGACTTTTTTATCTGATACGTTTCTAGGGAACTAATATTCCACATAAACAAAAGAATCTCTCACCCCAGTGCTGGCTGCGATTTGAAAGATCTTTTTGTTATAGTTGGCGATGGTGGCCTGCTTCTGACCGATTAATAAAACAAAGGACGAAATCTTAGTCTGGTTGGCTGTCAGTAACTTGTTGTACTTTGCAATCTCCTCATCTAGGGCCTCCTGGGTGACAGCCAGGCTGTCCAGATGTTGGCCGACTTTGCTGCTCTCCAGTCCAACCACCAATACATCGTTCTCCAGCTGCCACAATTGAGAGATCTAAAGGAGAGGAGCAGGTGACGTGCAGAACAAAAAACGTTATATCTTTGTCTTTATCCTTTACATATTGTTCATTTATTGTTTGTTTTTTTAATGTTCTATCTTCAGCACATTATACTTTTTTTTTCATTTTTACATCAACTTCAACCAAAATGTACGGTGCTTTCCATGGTCTGTTCAATAATAGTGCGTTAAAGGGTCTACTCGTCACAAGGAGTAGTCCGCAGCCTGTGAAACACTTCGATAATGTAATGTTGGAGTCTTCTTTAACTAAAACATGCCCAGATAACAAGACTACTTACTGTGTGTGTATATTGAAGGACTCAGGTGAACAGGTGTTTGCTGGCTGTCAGCCAGTTGTGAACCTGCACTCTCTGACAGAACAATAACTTCTTACAAAGCTTTCCCCCTGCCTGAAACATTCTGAATGCTTTTCCTATCTTTCTAAATCTCTACCTTCTCCTTTTTGAGTGTGGCTATCTTGCTGGTGAGACGCTGGGAGTACTTGGCAGCTTTGTTGTGGATGAGTTTCTGCTGCATGTGGGTCATGATCTTGTCCTCCAACTCCAGACGCACAGCACTCTGTTTCTCCAACTCCCTCCTCTGATCATTCACTTCAGCCTGGTGGGTGCTGGTTTCCTAGAACAATGAAGGAAAATGAGTGGAGTAGTTACAGAGGGAAAGAGAAGGTAGGAAGACAACTCTCTGAACAAATTAGGTGCACAGCTGTCAAAACCGAAGCCTTTGTCTTCTAGCTACCTTAGAGAGCCTAGCGAGGGTGCGCTCCGTTTCCCTCAGAGTGCGGAGGCAGGTGCTGTAGTGGGCCTGCAGAGCCTCTTGCTGGGCCTGCTTCTGACTGATCAGCTTTTTGGAGGTGGCACAGTCCATCTGGGACCAGTTCAGCTGCATAGTTAGTGTCTCATTCTGCTCCTGCTCTTCAGTGATGGATTTCTTGTAGCCTTCAATCTCTTTGTCAAGCAAGATCACCTGGTGCTCGACATTGCTGAAGGAAACAAGGACAGCAGTAAAGAATGAGTTATCTTTCCGTTTAAATAGCAGGTTATTGTTGTGTTTCCTACAAATATTGTGAGGTATTTTCTACATATTTTCCACACACATCTGCATATTTTGAAATACGTGAACACCTGAATTTTATCATACTGACTGAAAAGCAGAGGAATCACTGCAGAGAGACACCATCCTCCAAGATGCTGTTTATGAATCATGTCTCCTAACATTGTTAGTTACATGTATGTTTGGGATGCATTTGCAGAATTAAAGTGGATGAGTAGCATATTAATACTCAGCCTTCTCTTGTCCTCATTCTCACCGCACGGCCTCTTGCATCGCGCTGAAGGCCTCATCTCGTCTCCTCATGCCCACCAAGCTACTGTTCCACTGGTGCATCAGCTGCCGACGTGCCATCACTAGAGACTCCATTTCCATCTCAGCCTGCACACACACACACAAACATGAGCGGATAAGTGTCAGGACTGACGTCGTACTTCATCAATAGATAGAATGTGAGAATATTCGTTGCGTATTAGAGGCTTACATTTGGTTCAACACATGACAATGAATGCATTAAACTTATAAGCTTGGATCCATCAAATCAAGTCTGTCTGTCACAATAGAAACAACTTTACAGCTAGTACCCCTGCCCCCAAGTGGCCGTAAAATATTTTAATGCAGATTTATTCTTTACAAATTCCTCTCAATTGACTGCAAACAGTTTTAGTATCAATAGTTGCAGTAATTTATAGTATTTTTACAATTTACTTCAGGTATATACTGTCTTAAGTCATAGTTACCTCAGAGAGAGCCTCTTTGGCGGCCTGCGTCTCCTCTGCTTGAGCACTGGCTTGCGCCTCATACATCGCTATCTGCTGCGTCAGACCCTCCATGTCCTTTGTTAGGCGCTCCACATACAAATCCTGATGACACAGGACTATTTTCACTCAATAACAGTAAATGAATCAATGCTATACTGTCAAACCTTTGAGAGATCTGAGATTTGTAATGTGCCAACTTCAGCCAGTCTACCTGCTTCAGCTTCTGGTCTTCAGCCTGGCTCTTTTCAGCTCCCGCTTTACGTCTGGCATTCTTAATGGCTTTGACATTAGAGTGCAGATCTTCACTGACTCCTTGTATAAAGACGACATGCAGCATCAGGTTGTCCAGCTCTGCCTGTAGCTGGGACGCTGTGGAAAAGATACACAGGAGTCAACATTAACACAATTCCTCAAATCTCTGCTTGTAAACATGGACTGACACAGATGCTGTCTTGCTGTTGCTGAAACAGTACTGTATATCCAACGGACCGAACTACAGGCTGCTTTTAATGCAAATCCTACTGTGCAATAACAAGGATGAAGTTTCAAATCAGTTTACATTCAGGTTTAACTGCTGAATCTTTTGCACAGACATTTAAACCTGAAAAAAAGATTAAATTAATCAAGTGTTACATTACAATTTAAACTGAGGTCTAACAATGCAGCACCAAAATCTAGACACCCACGTGTTTCAGTCCACATGACTTCTACAAAAGACAATCAATTTCTGTAGTTGTATCACTTTTCAGAGATTGGGTTATCAGCATAAGCTAACAACTGAAGTTACAAAAGAATCAAATTCCTAACAAATTATACTACGGTCCTGAGTGTGCCTACACTTCTTTGACTGGACTTAGACTGGAATCATGTGCCTGACTAACTCAGCTGTGTATTTTAATCAAGATAATAATTACAACATAATTCAGAATTTGCAGAATTTATAGGCCAAACCTAACCAAACATGTTGTCAAACATGAGAACCATCATGGATGAAATCAGTAACCTTAAATTTCTTAAAGTAAATGGTGCAACATAGTTAGAATGAAATATAATCCCGGATCAGCACCAAGGCAAGACCACCAAATGGCAAGTCAGTCTCACCATTGGCTTTGGCTTTGCTGTTCTGGCTGGTAATACTGGACCACTTGTTCCTCATTGCTGCCAGCTGATCCTGTGCCTGCTGATGTTTGGCTTCAGCCTGTGTCTTGGTATGATGACGGTCCTCCAGCCTGGTCTGGAGCCTGGCCAGCTGCTCCTGAATCCTGAACATCTCAACACCTATCTCCAGTATGTGGTCGGCATCTTGCTTCTCCGTTGCCAGCTGAGGCAGTGTGTGAGAGAGCACAGACAAGAATCGGGAAACAAATCAAAAGTCTCTGTTTGACTCTGGTTTTCTTTTGTCACACACACATTCTCTGTCGCAGTTATTTTGTTCCAGTAATGTGATGACTTAATCTTTTTTTATTGTTATCAGTTAAATGATTGGGATTGTATATGCTGTATCTGGGATAAAAGATCAATATAAAAGTGCAAATTTAATTTCTATACAGGTCAACAGCACCATCTTTTGGACATATTAATACCCTAGATCTAAATTCGGGGACATTTTAACCTGTGTGTATGTGAACTACATATTTGCTTCTACATGTGTATATCTGTGTATGTGAGTACTGATGGAGCAAAGATAAAGGTAAAAGAACAGAAAAAAGCTGACAGAAATGTAGCCGACCTTTTCCTTCAGCCCCAGGTTGATCCTCTCCAGCTGCTTGCTGAGCTGGCTGCTCAGAGCTGCTTGTTGCCTTTTGACCAGAGGCTGCCAACAGATCAAACATGGCATCAATGACATGACAGCAGGCTAGATATCTAGCATAATGTTTATGAACTTACTAAGCTTTTGGAGGGCTGTGCCGATACTTGAGCACACTGTATATTTATTAGAAAGCCGTGTTGCCAATGCACTAAATACATTAATATACTGCACACGCAGAGATGAGACATTGATACTATTATTCTCTTTGAGGAACAGTATGCCAAAATCTATTAATTTAATAAACAATGATTGTATAAATATTGAAGGAGAAGCTACTGACATGTTCAGAGTCGAGAACAATGAATTCCTCATCCTCCTCGCCCTCTGGCAATGGGTCCTGATCCTCCATGCCTTCTGATCTGTTAAGATTTGTGAAGTGAGGTATCAGTGGCATCTGAGCAACATTTGGTTCCACTGAAACACAGAAAATAAAGACATGATCAACAAATTGAAATGCGAAACATATTCCTTGTGACTTTGTAGTATTTTTGTCTGTCTTTGACTGTGTCTTCTAAGTACATATATTTGTATTGTTTTTCTCTATAAACTCTACCCAGGTTATTCTCTTTCTTTGATGGAAATATTGTTAGAAACACTTAAGTTGAAGTTAATAATGGTGATGTTATTTTACAGCACAGTATCTTGTCCTTGGACAATAAAGTTTCCCTTAATTTAGTTTAAATCTAAATTAATTAAAGGAGGTAATGGACCTTTGAACTAGGGGATCCTAAGCACACCAGCCTAAATTAGATGCTTTACCCTACTTACTGTGTGTAATTTGCACAAATTGCTGTGTTACACTTGCCAATTTAATTTTCCTCAGGAAAATAAAGGATATTCTATTGAACCGCTATGCTGTGTCATACTGTGTTGCTTTGTGCTGGATTGTAAATCCCAAACAGGGTTAGTGTATTGACTGACCTGAATTTGTGTCTGCAGGAGAATATTCATCCACACCACTGTGGTCAGGGTGAAGCTGGGGGGTCGGGTCATCGGGCTGGGGCCCTGACTGATCCTGTGAGCCGTACTGAGACACAGACAGAATGCATGTATGAAAGTGCTTGACACTGATTATGATTTAGACAGTGCGCAGTGTTAGACACACAATAAATGTCCACATTTTAGACTTTTACAGGAGTGGCAATTGTATACAACAGAACAACAGACTTAAAGTCCCCTCTCAACTTTTATTATCTGCACCCAATAACAAAGAGAAGTGCAACATCACAGCACCTGGACAAAAGATGACTTAAATATCGTCATGTTTCCACAAGGAGTTAAATAATGCAATAAAAAGTAGAAAAATTAAACACTAAAGCTAAAACCCCTGCTTGACTCTTAATATGGTACCTCTACAGCAGGTGGGACGGTCGCTCCACAGTCCTCTGCCTGCAGCTTGCTGTCATCTTGGTTGGAGCCTCCCTCAACTCCGGCGCTCTCCATTGGACCTGTGACGACGAACAAGTGGTCTGAAGAGAGTCCGCATCCGTTAGCATAGCTTTTCAACAGGTGGTCTTCTCTTCGCCAGTAAATATAATTATTGTACGTAACAAATAGACACACCCTTTTCTTCTATTAGCGTATGTTATTTTAGTTTGTCTTTTATTCAACACTGTGGCAAACTAACGTTAGCTTTCCGTATAACGTTGTGGTCGGTACAGAAAACACAAAATCCTCAAAGCCAACCTGGACCAGGGTCAGTTCAGCGACCAGCAGAGCTCAGACAGTGAGGCTGAGGAAAACATTAACCCACAGCTACAATAGTGGACACCGACATTAATAAATAAACAGATAAAAGAATAAAAGTTTCCTTTAATTTTGACAACAATTAGCCAGAGCTATACTTACTCAACACCGCAGCACTGTCACGGACCAGCGCAATAACGTTGCTAGGCAACCGTAAACTTCCGTTAGAGGAGGTCGTCATGATCGTCATCACAGACCGCTGACGTGTTCAAGGCAGCTTGACCGAGTAATGCTGCGTTCGTGGCAACTCGGAACTGGGAAATTTCCGACATCCAACTAGAAAAAAAACTATCCTGGAACGCCACCTGAAGTCGGATTTCCTACTTGTGAACTCGGGGAGAAAAATATATGTACCCCGATTTCACCAATAGCAGCTGAATTACGTCACAAATCAATGTCAGCGCCCATGGAAGCACACATTGTCGTTGGTAAACCATAAACTCAAAAGCAACAAAAAGTAAATTTGCATGTATTTAAATTAAAATAATACATACGGTCAAATAGTTAAACCTTTTCTGCATGTACACTGATGTCGAAATATGTTAGGCCTATTAGGTAGCTGGCTACAGTAAAGACTCTCATAAAGTCATCTTCTTTGCATAAAAGTTATTGTTAAAAATGCCAAAACATTAGGAAGTATAACCTTCAACACTGACTTGAGGGTTACCAACTGATGTAAAATCAAAGTCTTATTAACTTTAATGCAACTGAATGGTCACATCTAAACCTCCTTGGTTAAATCAAATGTACCATATTATTTTGCGTTGTGATGGTAACATTACTACAAGTACAACACTACACTACACTACGGCACATTTGGTATATAGTTACTTTGTCTACATAATACTTAATTTGTAATGTTATTTATATCTGATGCACTTTTAAAGTTTAAACTACACTATATGAATGCATTAGTAAAGCAAATAAATACAAAGCAAGCAACTACAATTGACAATACAACATTTGAAGCAAAAAGACAAAAAATAAAAATAAAAAAATAAATAAAAGGCTTTCATTGACAGATTTATTTTTGTCTATAAATAAGGCAGATAAACATAATCACTGAATTTGGCCTTAAAATGACATAAATTAAAAAAAGTCATTAATAATTCACAGGTACAAATCATGGCATATCTTCATATATCCTCAAAAATCTTTCCATTCTGTTTATTCCAAAGAAGTAGACAAAAATATCACCATAGCCCCACCTCATATAGTCATTCAGAAACAAACATTTAACAAAAAGTCACCAAAGGCATGAAGGGAAAGACAATCATACAGGGAAAAATGTCATTTTGTGTTGCAGTGTTTTAGTATCAGAAGAGAACAAAACATGAAAACAAGGTCAGAATTCCTGTAAACAATGTTAATGCAGGTATTGTAGCGCAGCTGTACATATTTCCTCACAATGCTTTATCAATACAGGAGGTGTACCTTTGAGCAGAGAGATCTGGCACTACAGGCCTAATCAAAAGGACTTGGGTTAAGATATGACACAGTTAAAAAGGTATTTTCAGAAAGGAAACCTGTAGATAAGGCTATACATTCTTGGCAATAGATGCTCTACTATAAAGTATGTACCTTAAATTCATCCAATTGTTGTACATACAGTATGGCAGGTAGAGTCTTTTTAAAGCACTGTCACGTATTAAAGTTGGTCATTTAAATTCACTTCCAACAATATCATCATCGTCATCAACATTAACACAATCATGTATAAATGATGTATAGAGAAATACACCACCTGGTACTTCATAAACACAACGATTGAATGACACATCTGGAAAAAGATATGCAAGATAGTGTTTATAATAAGAAAACAAAAAAAACTTTCACTTGTATTTGTGCAATAACTTCCATACCACAGTCAAAATGTGACTGGATGAAAACTGTTGTCATACAATAACAATAAGAACAAAAACTATCCATACATACATTCAATAGATGTGTTAGAGGCCTCATACTTCTCATCAGACACACACTTTTACATAATATCTATACAAGATCATACTATAGCCTATGTAGCGTTTCTATCATTGCACTTACTGTGTTTGTGTATTTGTCATTAGTATGGAATTTACATAGTGAATGACACATTTCATAGATAATGTACGTTTGCTCTTGAGCATTATTTCCACACAGACATGGATAAGGGCACCATTGACATAAAAAAGGGGGTCTTGGCAAATGAAGGGAGGTGTTCGGGGTGTGTTCACAGCACAAATGAATACTGTTAACTGTTAACACCTGACCAAAACTGCTGACATAAGACCACTTAAAGGTTTAATGTTTCATACGGTAAATAATCCTCACCATCAAGTATCTGAGCTTTTTCAATACACTTTTTTTAACCTTTATTCATTCTCAACAATGGAAGTGACAACTCTCCATCACACTCTTATGATTATGACACACCTCTAATTTTACTATACTATCATAATGTCAATCTCCACTACTGTATTTCTATAATAAAAGGGCTATGGTGCTCTACATCACTCTCTGGCCTTAGCAGAAACTTATCTGCAGGCTCTAAGGTATCTGGTGAATGCTTCCATATCGAAGTGTTCATAGGACTTTATATATCCCCATATATTCCCCTTATTAGCTTAAACCAATCCCACTTCTGAGTCAAACAAGACTTCACATATAAGTCCCTGTTAAAAGGGTCCTTACCGTTACATAAATCCTTCACATATCAAACCCTATTAAAAAGGTCCTTACTGTTATATAAATCCTTCAAAGTCAAATCAGATTTTCCTCTGGTAAGATGAATACTACTGAACAGAGCAGCAAACAACAGTTTGCCTTTAGTGTTTTCCTTGATCAGCTCTACCTTGCTCCTTTAAAATTCATATGGTCTCCTCTATGGCAAGTGAAAAACTCACTCACTATGGGAATGTATTTGTATTGCAGTATCGTCTGACCTATCGACATTGGCTTCAGTTACCCTTTTTTAAACTTCATAAGCTCTACGAAATACTGTAAACAATCTTCATGGCTGGCTGGTGCTGTCCCTCTCCGGCTGAGAAGGCTCTGGTTCCAATGTGGGATCAACTAAGGGTCCGCCGGCTGTGCGAGGATCCATGGCAGAATGCATGATAGTCAGCCATACATCGTCCATGTTTGGCATTACAAAGATTTTCTAAAAAAAAACAAAAAGAGAGAATGATATGATGATAGTGAGTAAACTATCAATTTTTGGTTTTCTTGACACATGTAATGTCTTGGAATTTGCACATTATAGGTAGTGTGCAACTGTTTATAAGTTGGATAATATCATTCCAGGATCATATGAATGTTGTAAATATGTTAGATTAGCTTAGATATCTGGAAGTTTTGACATCGTTTGCTTGTAAAACCGGGGATTTAGGAGCTGAATATAATTAATCCTTTGAATGTATGATGGCTTGTTCATAGCAGCATTTATAACAGCACAACTTCGAACCAAATGCAACTAATATCAGTGGAATTGCAGCAGTGGAGCACGTTAAATTTTGGTGAACTTCATAATTTTATCAATTAAAAAAAAACAAAAAAAAAAAACAAGACTTTTTTGGTGTCACCTGGCACTGTGTCTCTGAATTACATAAAACTAAAAAATCTAAATATAATGTACCTGAAATTCCTGGTCCAATTTTTTCTCTATCCAGTCTGTAACATGAGCCAGAGTGACTTCTCTTCCGCCCAGTTTAGGTCGTGCCTTCAGTTCCAGGTGAGGCGGCGTCCTAAAGCCATACCTGCCACAGAAAAGAAAAAAGAATTAATGACTTAGAGTCCACAAATGAACACAAAGTAGCAACACAGAGTATGGCTGCCACCAGCAGAGGGCAGTGATGTACTGAACAAAGTGCTACAGAAATGTCTTGTCAATAAAACATGCACTTGCAGGGTAGGAGGAACTTCCGTTGTTCTGAGTACAGATATCCTTATTGTGTATGTGTCACATGAATTATCTGTGTGATGTGTCTGGTAACTAGGTAACTCTTGTCACGAGAGAGGAAATTGGCTAATTAAGAGTCATCTGAAAACCACTGCTAACAGAGCTGTCTGTGTCTTCCATCAGTGGGAAAGTGATACCACTGAGGATGATGTGATTATTATTTTACTGTCGGACATGGAAATTCACTTTGATCAACAAAACAAAAATGACATGTTTCCCAGAGAATGATAGTGTAACTGTGGCTTGTTTCACTAGTTTGCTCACCACTTTAATCTGCTCCCTTTCCCTTCAGTTCTCCCTACACGCACACACCTTCGCCTCTGGTCTCTCACTGCAAACACACTGGCTTGCCTCGCCTCTTCGTGTTTCTGCGTGTGGCAGCACATCTGCTGAGGCTTGTTAATAACGTAGCCTATCGAAACGATCAAAACCAACGTGGACATCTGCACTGGTGTGTTCACTGATGCTTTACCTGGTGTGTGCTTGTAAGATATCTATCATGTAATGTACTACCAGATAACATCTCTCTCCGTGAAAAAAAAAATAGGTCAACAATAGATACTAAAATTTCTAAAATGGGTCACCAAATATACCTGTGCGGCCCGCCCAAGTAAAGACTATACGTTGGAAACATTTGACATAGCAGAAAAATAACACTTCACATACCATATCCTGTCAGTGGGTGGAGGGGGTATGTTGACAGCCAACGTTCCTTGCAGTTCCTGCACCTCCACTGTGAGCAGAAGGGGTGTGTTAGACACTTCCTCCATCTTCTTTTTGATGAACTCAGTTTCTGTGGCCTTCTGGAAGTATTTGGATTTGGTGATCTTGTCCACAAAGCGCATGATCTTGCTGGATTTGTGGCCTCCAACCAAACTGCATTCAATGACAGGAGGGTTAGGGTTAAAGTCACATACTTAATTTAGCGTAGCCATACTTCCACAAAATCTCATTATATCTTAATTGTAATTTTATCCGACAAAAAATGGATCTTGTGGTCTTCTGTTTTTAGTCTTTACTTTATTTTCACTGTGAAGCCTTCTCTATCAGAGGGTCTGTTCCAGTGTTAATAACAATAATATATTTTATAATAATGACATACATATTTGTAAAACTTTTTCCATAATCCTGTGATTATTGAAATGGATGAAGTTAGCACCGAGAATGTATATTAGCTCAGTCTCACCCTTCTGCTCCAGTAGGGTCATTTGAGAGCTCTGAGGAGTCTTCCTCATCTGATGAGCCTGCGCTGGATGACTCTTCATCACTGTCAGCAAGGCAGTATGTCCGTGGTCTGTATCTGGAAACATAAACACAAATGGATTACACACACACACACACACACACACACACACAGAACTGTACCAACGAAACAATGCAAGGGCTAGATATGGTCATGCCATTGAATGCTCACAAGTACACGATTAACATCTGAAAACATCATTGTTTAAAGAAAGATTTCAGTAAACCCAAAAAAAAACTGCGGCTCAGTGTTTCTCCTGCAGTGTTCCCATCGTTTCAGATGTAATTTGATGTGAAACTGAATCTTAACTTGTTTGTGAGGACTGGTAAAATTTGCTCACTTCCCATTTGATGCCAACCAATCTAGCCCAGAGAGGTACATCCTGTACACACACACACACACACACACACACTCTGTATTCTACAGATGCGCCAAACCAACTCTTCATTGCTGAGAATGGATTTTTGGAGTGAACTACCAGAAACACTGATGAAGGCACTGAACACCAGAAGAGATCACTGTTGAAAGTCAAGCACTCACCAAGAGCAGAAACAGCCGCATAAAGGTAGAATCCAGAGGGCAGAGTAACAGAACAAGATATAAAAGACAGCAAGATAAAAACACTGAGTGAGAGCCACACAGACTGTGGTAGACATCTGACAGAGACACGTATACTTTTTAGTGTCACGTAGAGAAAAGGGCATCTAAGAGAAACATCTTGTGGCTTTCTAAAATGGGTGTAGTATGAGGGTTTGACCGTCTTACCCATCTTTGCCAAATTCTCCCAAGCGAACGCTCTCTCCTTCTTTGCCCAGGCGAATGAGGTTCATCTTAGTTTCCAGGGTCATCAGAAAAGAACCACTGTAGGAAATCTCCAGGTCAAACCACAGACCTGAGGGGAACACAGAGGTTAGGAGAAATGTTGATCTGACAGAAAATGAAAGAAGTGAAACTGTGATGTGTAAGATTTGAGGATATGAGCCAAATATGCTATACAACAGGTACTCTACCACCATGTCAATATATCCACATGCAAGCGCAGCCATGATTCATTGGTTTGTATAAGGTAATAAGTATCGGTTGACAAATCTTGATTTTCATACCTTAAATAACAAATTGTCCAACCATCAAACCAACCAAATCAAGATACAATCAAGATGGTTAAGGCCTCTCCTTTGTTTCCCCACTTCTCAGACTCTTCCTACTCTGTCCTTCTCTTGCCCTTTCTGTAGCACAACTCTTTCCCCCAAGCATCACAGAAGTGGGGACCCTGACAGATTGTATTTTCTTGATCCCTCTGCTTAGAAGAGAAAGACACTCAGTGAAAGAGTTTGCAAAGGGAGAGGAAAAAGAGAAGTGGAGAGATCACATGGTCCTTTGAACGGAGGAGAAACAGTTGGAGGGCACGCAATCTTCCCCCTAGCCCCACTTTGATATCAGCTGGGGGGGGGGGGGCTCCTTCTAGTCCTTTGCTCTACCAAACCTGCTGTAATCTGGATTATACACACTATTCAAAAGCCTCCATCGAAAGTCAGGCATGCACGGAACAAGCTACGTGCACTGTTTTGCATTCTTCTCTCTCTTTACAACACATTGGTCACATGTTCTTGTGTACAAAGAGCCACATCTAACCATGAACTTAAGTGGTTTCTCTTTACACCACTGGGAGGCAGCAAAGGACGGCAGATGACGCAGCAAAAATGAATAAAAGGATGAAAGCCATTAAGGGACTCTAAACTAAAACACATTGCACTTTGCCGCCTGCAGCTAGGTCATGTGCATGCATGCCATGGGAAAGTGCATAAAGTGTGTACAAATACACGGTGTGCCATTTAGTGCACATGTACATGTATTCCTTATAATTAGGTTAAGATAGATTTCCTGACGGCTGCATACATGGCACAGGCACATGAATAGAAAAAGAAATAAAGTTGTTGAGATCGGATCAACAAATGCAGTACAGGAAGACAAAAACCACAAAGGACAAACCGCATTGAGACTGAGTACCCACTCCTCACTGCTCAGCTGAGGCCTGAACACCAGCTGGTTGTGCTAAATGATGTGATAATGCAATAAGTCTGGTGTGCCAGAGAGAAAAACGATCAGAGTGAGAGAGCCTGAGAGAAACAAAGTCGGGGAGAAATGAAAGCAACAAAAGGCTACAAAGTCAGAGAAGGTTTGAGAAAGCACAAAGTAAAAATAGACAGTTAGGCAGTCAGACAGAGATACAGGGTGAACAGGCTGGGGCAGCTGAACCCAGTGGCTTTGCTATATCCGCCTGTCCTTGGGGGACTGGTGGATAATAAGACTGTGTCTGGCTGGGCTGGACTTTATGCTGGTCATTGAGGTTTGTTAGTTTGGGGAGAGGAGAGACGAACCTCAGTGCAAGCTGCTGGACCAGAGCTTTCTTAGTTAGGGTGAAGTAGCATGGCGAGTGTGTGTCGCACATACTGCAAAGAAAAGCCTTCACACGCAGGGTGACTGCTTGCATTCATGGAAACCCATGAGCATGAAGCCAAATGCATGCAAAAACAAAAATGCTCACATACACACAGCAGGAGAGGTTCAATCGATCCACTGCACTCAGCATGCTTGTTCCAGGAAGGAGCGGAGTGAGTCAATACAAAGGCCGAACTTGAGATGCTCAGAGCAGCCTCTGTAGCACCAGTGGAAATGTCAAAGGAAAACTAATCTGACTGTTTCCAACTTAAGTTTTCTAAAACTTTAAGGTATAGGCTATTGATCATGGATGGACACCACAGAAAAGGGGAATGACACATTCACAGCTGTAGAAACAGAAACATGTACATGGCTCAGTAAAGCCTTCATTTATCTTTAGCAAATTGCTTGGAGCATGAACAGTTTGCGAATGCAAGTGCAATTAATGACCTATCCACAACATCAGTGTCCTAAGTACAATGATTGCGTTTAGAGCGGCTGTTTAGGTGTGTTTTGCCTGGAACTGTTCTAATAAATGCCGCTGCCCTCTCGGCTGGAGATGCAATCAATTCTTGCTCTGATTACAGGGTTATGTGAACGCGGCAGTGATAAAAATGAGGCAGTGACTCATAGCACAGGAGTGAGGAAAAGAGATACTGAGACTAAAGACTGAGAAAGGACACAAACATGTAGATGAAATGAAAGGGAACGCAAGAGGAAGAGAAAACTAGAAAGTCTACAGAGAAAGAGAGGAAATGACAGATCTTCCAGGGTTGAGAAAAGCAATGTAATACAAAGATATGGGACAGCTCAATGCTGATGCATGTCTTAACGATCATAGGAGGATTCCTCTACAAATGCCATACACGGCTCCTTCTGACCAAAACTACAACACAGATAGCTCAAAACTGCAGCGCTACTTCAGCCAACATAGTTGCTGCTGCAACAGGGAAAACTACAGTCCGTCACATAAATAAGCCTCCATTTATCCGATCCAGAGATAACCTGCTAAAGTGCTTAGGGCTTGACTGTAGTGTACCTAGCTAGGTGCTCACTGACAAATCAAATTCTAATATTATTATTATTATTCTGTGAACAAAGCTTTTGATTATGAAGTATTTTTCAGGATTTACAGTACATAACACCTTTGGAAAAGGAGATTGCTTCGTATTAATTGAGCACAAATGCCTTTTTGTAACACTTGCAACTGTCCAGTAAACAACAACAGTACAACACCCTACTGAAGTCTGAGCAGTGTTACTGATGGCCACACAGTCTGACAGCAGCTGTAGAGGAAAGGAAAAGACTGTACTTTATTAAAGGAGCTGAGAGCCTATATGTGGCATACCACTACCTGACAAGCTGAGTGGGTGTAAGTATATGTTACGCTTGAGTGTGACGCACAGTAAACCTCAATCTGCCTGTTCTTACTGAATGAAGCAGCTGTTGTTGGTATTTGCTATGGTTTTACTATTGCTCAATTATTAGGGCTGATAAATCTCATGTTTTGGCCACCTAATGGATTTCCATTTCAAGTATTATAATTGTTTGGAAAGTTACCCAATGTCGATGCTGATTCACATGTAGGTACATGAAAGTCTTACTATAAGTAATGAATCAGAACAGGATGATGACGTGATCCTTACTGCTGCGTTATACTATCACCAGCATTCTAACTGTACTGTGAGCATGTCATTCTGGATGGTGTTGTTTTCAGTGGAGAGTTGGGACTTTTGTCAGCAGTGCTGCGGTTTGCTGGAAGGAGAGCACGTCAGAGTCATCCAGACACAGTCTCAGTACTGTGATCACATTAGTCACAGCAGGAAGAGGAAAAGGGGACGGTCATGGGACAAAGTACTTATACATGCAATGGATTGCAAAAGCACTTTCCACATTTGTCAATACTTCTTGAACTACATGATTATTATTATTATTTGGATTTTTGTAAAGATGTTCTAATGTTTGTTATATTTTTAACTGAGTAATATAGGCCACTGAAACTAAACGGCTGGTTTGCATTGGAGACCTACAGAGCCAATTATAGACAACGGTCTAATACATACTGAAATTACACACAAACTTATTCATCACAGGAACATCATGTATACTTGTTAAATTTTATCCATTTGAAGACTGTCTAGCTAGTTCAAATGAATTCAACTCTTTCTTCACCTCTGTTTACAGAGATTGAAACTGTGAAATGTGGAGTGACTTGTGATTTTAAGAAGCTTAGTCTTGTTTACTCCATGTATATTGTAAGTTCCAGTCAAGTTGAAGTTAGAAACTCTCCTGTTTGTGTGACATAGCTCATGAGTTGAAATTTATTCATATGCAAGGACATAACAAATGCCACTCTTCATTTGCGTTCACCCTCCAAATAGCACAAGATACAACAGCATATAAAGAGAACCAATAAAAACCCCAACCTGCAACAACTGACCACATTTCTATGTGAATTTGCATTCAGTTACCAAATACTGATATTGTGAATACTGCTTAAGATTATTTAGGTGGTAGTAATGATGAAGTAGCCCTTCTTGGACCATTTTCCTCTTTGTGCATATTATATTCTTTATTATTTTAATGTCTTTTCTGTTTCAGCTGTCTCCAAAAATCAAACAACGCCTCTGTTGTTCAATCATGTTGTAAATGGCTGCTCCTATGCAAACAAAAGGGAAACATGTTTTTTCCGGCCTAGAGTTGTAAGTTCTCACAGAAGCTCACAAAATGTCTGTGGAATTGAATTTATTTTGTGTGTCTGAGTGTACAATTCATTATTCAGTGTGTGAAAAATGTTCTAGCAGCTTTTTTTCCCAGTATGCGAGTGTATTTGATGGCATACATGCACTTTAGCTAATGCACTGACTCAGGGGGGCAGGGTGCAAGCTTACCTTAGGAAACAGAAGACACTGTAACAATTTCATACAGTAAACTCCTTAGCAAACGTATCCTGATAGACAACTAGCTATTATTGCTACCCGTTTGTCTTTGTTTTCTCTAATGTGGGCACAGCTAACTGACGGGCAGGCAATCGGTGTAGGGGTGCTGTGCTTTCAAACATAAGCAAAACTCAAATGTGCTTCTGTGGTAAGTAAATACTGCACAATGAATGGAGACTTCCCGGAATATAGCACACAGCTTTACCAGCCACACATGCCAGTATCACTTTACAGAAACCTCTGAGTTTGAAACTGATTTCTCTCTTGCCTCGGTAGTCAATGGAAGGTTTCGATGCCCCAAGGATTCTGGGAGTGGCCGAGCCCATGTCCAGCTCTGTTAGGGTTAGCTCATTCATGAAGTAAGGCAACTGAAAAAGACAAAAGCATACAACTGGGCTGAGTACACTGTGCATGAATAATTCATTGGGAAGGAAAAAACCTGCAGTTCATAACTGTACATCTTTCAAAGAATATATAGGATGCCAGCTCGAAAAATGTAAACATGACATACATACATGCATAGATGAATCATGAAATAAATACATGCGCGTAAACACACACACACACACACACACACACATGACATACACACATGCACATAAACACACACACACACACACACACACGATTGTACTCTGCCCCCCATCACACCTTATAATCAACGGTCTCTACGTGTCAGTGAGGGAGACTACAATATTACATGCAGCTATTGAAACAGGACTTTGTGTACAGTCACACACACCAAAACATGTGATATGATGAAGCAAAATACCACTGCCTGGGGCACTGGTTCAAAAAGTAGGATAAAGGGACAGAAGTGAAAGATGAGGCGTTTCTGTTGCTCTCCTGCTTCTAAACTCAGAGTGAAGCTGCTGGGTCATTTAAAGAGTTGCAGAAAGAAACAAACTGATATTTGGGGAGCTTATCTGTGTGTGTATGCCTGGACACATGTTGTTTTCAGCAGGAAGGCGAGCATGATACCCTTTTTTTCCTTCATCCCCCACTTTTCTCTTATCTGCCTGTTAAAATTGCAACCATGTATTGAGTGCAAAGTTGTCAGGGGTCTTGCTCCACTTACCCTTATCTTGCTGAGCTTCATCTGAATCTTCTTTGAGACCAGTTCAGCCCAATAGGGCTCGCTCAGGAAGTCCCAGAAGACGCGGCCAAGGGCCGCATTCACCCAGGCAACATTATCCTCCTCCTCCCCACTGGGCTGCACCTGAGCTGAAGAGGTGCTCTGAAGCTAAAGACATAGCAGGCAAGTTACAACATTAGGAGAAAAGAATATGAATCTCTTATCTCTGTATGGGATTCAAAACAGTTAATCCCTACAATCAATCATATTGTACCCCTCTAAACAAGGATAAGCCTCAATATCAGCTACTTGTAATTACACAGCTTCTAACACAGTAAGTTTATATTGAAAATGAAGTTTATCAGTTAAGAAAGGAAATTAAAAGGAAAAGGTGTTTATAGTGTAACTGGAAGATGAGTCTGCACTACCTTCTTATCAGCCCCAGGGCTGCTCTCTGGACTCTGGAGGGCAGGGCTGGCAGCTGCAGGGCTGATTGCCACCTGTTTTGGCAATATGGAGGCCATGTATACACTGTAGTCATATGACGACTTGGTTTTGGCAATGCCTGCAGTTGTTGAGGAGACTGGCCTGGGCTGAGATGCCAGTGCCTCATCCAGACTGCTGCGGCGACTGTGAGAGCTCAGAGCTGTGGGCCACAACAAACATCCGAAAAAGGTGGAGAATTAAATGCTGCAATCACAGATTTTTGCATCTCTCTGGCTATATAATGTAATGGTATATCCTTTAAAAAAAACAATTCAGACAATTTGTCTTGATAACAAAGACAGAACTGTGGAAGGAGACAAATCAGTTTTGCTCACCACTCCCTGCAACACTTGAAGCTTTCTTCATGTCTGCCTTGGGCTTAGAAGCTGATAGAAACCGCTGGAACCACTCCTCCTTCTCCCTCCCAGTCCTTCCAAACAGATAGAGGGTCAAGTCTCTACCTGACGAAGACGACCAACCTCGCTCCTGTGCTCCTCCTGTCCCCTCTCCTCTGTCCCTTGTGTTGTGGCTCTCGCTGGCCTCCCATCTGTCTCCCTCAACCTTCGACATGAAGTCATCCTGTTTGCCAAGTTCAATGCAGATGGGGTATTTTTTGTTCCATACACGCTTCCTGGCCAGGCTCTGAGGCATTAGATATACCTGGGGGAGGATTATGGCAGATTAAGACAGACTTACGTCACACAAAGTTGGGCTTTAACACATTTCCACCACATTTTATGCCTTTTAAAGACTATTTCAAGGCATACAGCACAATTTCTGTGTTATAGTATGTATCAGTATTCATGTTAAAATGAGATATTTAGTGAAATAAGCATATTCTAATGAACCAGCCTTAGACTAAACTTATATAGACTTAAATATCTTTACATTTACTTGCGTTATCCTTCACAAGATTTACTAGTTCAAAAGGTAACTACAGTTAACCGTTAACCAAGTTACATGGAAGATTAGAGAAACAGGAACATCATGTATACTCAGAGATTTTTTCAATATACTAAGAACCTACTTTGCTGTTGGTGATGTCATAGATCTTCTGACTGATGTACGTGACATCGGGTTTTGGTTCATTGTGTGTGGCACGGCGGGCGATGTTGCGGTTGGGTTTAGACAGACGAATGATGGAGCCCTCCAACCGGACATACACAGAGTGTGTCAGCATGGCATGGTATGTCTCGGGGTCATAGTTCGATATTTCATTCATCCAGCCCTGGAGGGAAGACATTGGGAGGACACTGTAATAACTGCTCACAGTTCGTTGTCATCCATAAAACAATGTTTCTATAATGACAGAAAAGGTTCCCCGTTATCTCTTCTCTTGTAACAACCGTCTTTTCAACTTAATAGTTTATGGTGATTTGCTTTTGGTGGTATACGTCTGAAGTTCCTTTGGCTCAATTCAGCCCAGAATCCACATGTAGTTTATTTACTGCTTTGTCACTTCAATGCCAAAACTGTCACAGAAATATGGATCTTAAAGTGCACGTTTGCCTTTATTTACAGCAGACCAATCGATACAGCTGTACATACAGCTTCATAATTTAAACAGATCATCACAAATCTGTGTTATGTTTCTTTAACGTACACATTTGGCGTTGGACAGTGTTGGAGAGTTTAGCACTGGTAATTAGAATTTACTCCTAAATTTCAGATAGTTGTGAAAGTAAGCGTAAATAAATTATTACGGTTGGAAATATTCACTGACCTTATAAATTTCTGGTTCTTTAATGTCCAACTTGGTGAGACTCCAAAGCTTCCCATGATGTCTGGACTGTCTGCCAGAAGGTTTTGGTCCGGTCAGCCACACAGCACCAATAGCTAAAAGGAATCCCAGCCCAATCCCAAGCAGCAGTCCTCCTACATAACTGGGCAGAGGTAATACAAAATACCCATAGACCAGTACAGTGAGGATGATAAGAGTATAGTGTGGAACACTGGGTTCTGGCTCAATACTTTCAGATTCATCTTCACTGCATGGTTCAGTACTACCACTTAGTGGCACTTTAGTTTGACTACCTGTTCCAGTATCATCAGTTCTATCCCCACCATCACCTTCTGTTTCAGTACAAGTCTCAAAGTCCTCACTGTACAGGATGCAATAGTCATCATCGTCTTGTTTAGCAAGAGCGGACATAGAGCATTTGTCCAATGACATGGAAAGTAAAGATGATTTGTTGGGGCTCTTAGTGTCAACAGGGTGGTGAACAGGTGATCCAACTGAACCAGAAGCCACGAGGTTTGGGATCTCAGCCTCCCAGTCACCTCCTTCTTCCTCCTTGATGCAGTAATTGTTGTTGCTCTCCAGGTGACCATTGATTGAAGTAAGGTTGGTGAGTTCAGTGGCACTGGCAGAGAGGGGCTTGGGCCGGTAAATGCTGCTGCTAACTAAGCTGCCACTCTTTTCATCAATGATCTTACTCAGTATTTGGAGCGGTTCTGAGATGGCCTCAGAAAGACGCCGCTTAGTGTCTTCAATTCTTGCCTCGACTTCTGAGACTTTGAAGAAGCTGCGGTTATCTGGTGAGGTTAAAGGAGAGGAAGGGGCAGTTTTAGAATCTCCTGCTGAAGACACGGTAGCAGAGGGCATCCGGGATTGTGTGAATTGCTTGAAGAGTTGCAGGTTTAAGCGGGATTCTGGAAGACGGTAGGGTATGGAGGATGAGGAGGAGGAGGATGAGTCCTGGGATGTATCTGAAGATAAAGATTTTACAAGATTCTTCATCAGATGCCTATGCCTTACTGTAGGGGCAGCAACAGAATGGATCCCTTCACGAGACTCCATGTAAGAGGAAAGAGACTTTGTCAAGTTAAGGAAGGGTTTGTCACTGGAGGGAAAGCTGAAAGATTTTGTAGGAGAGGAATTGGAAGTTGCACCTTTTTGCTCAGCAATACGTGATGATGAAGTTTGCGTGGGAGAATTGTTAGTGTGACGTTTAAAAACTGGAGAAAGTCTGCTTGATTCAGGAATGACAACCTCGGCTGCGGAGTCCAGCGGCACCCCTTCGAACATCTCCTCACTTGCCTCTAAGGCTGTCACAATATTTGAGTCATCCTGAGCAGCTGAGGTAGCGGAGACAGTTGTCCTGTAAAGATCTTCTTCCTCCTCCTCTTCCTCTGTCCCGAGAGCTGAGAAGTGGATGGTGATGGTCTCCTTTGATGGCGATCGCTGTACATGGAGCTTGGGGGACAGGGCAGGTGGTGGTTTTTCTGTGGAGTGTGCGCTCTCTGCATGGCTAGGATGCCGGCTAGTCATTGCAGTACTCCCACTGGAAAAAAAGGAACAGAGAAGACACTAAATCGATCAAATCGATAATGGAAATATTTGTTAGCTGTAGCCCGAAACTAAATCCAGACTTTTTGTTGAATTGTTTTTGAAGGTGCTGTAAATTTTTGTAAGAAGGTAGGAAATGATTTGGTAGTTTTCCTCAAGTTAAAAAAATTAGGAAGCAAAACTGGGTTTAACAGCTTAATGCAAGGCAACTAGCCAGCAAGCAACATTTATGGTTAGTTTTGAACTGTGAGTTAGCAAGTGAACCAAGGTTATTTAGCTACACAAAAAATAAGTTCTTGGCTGTTGTCTTTAAGAAAGTAATTTCTTCATATCACTTTGTCATGGAATCAGCTATTCCTTAAACTGTTTCTTTTCTCATGTAAATTAGTGAAAACAGCTGCTAAATTTGGGGTCAGTGTATTTTGTTAATGTATAGATTAAAATTGTAGGACACCATTGCTACTGCTGCTCATACTGTTTGCTGAGCAGACAATAAATAAACAACATTTACCTCTGATGCAGGAGTAAAACTCTCTAAATCTATCAGAGAGCGCAAGAGCAAAAGGGCACACACAAACAAAGGTGGTAGCGTTCCCAGGTGGGAAGAATTTAGTATTCCCAGGCTGTTAGAAAATCCCAAATTATAAAAAGGAAAAGATGATATGCTACATCAAATTCATAAAAGACAACCTTTGATGACAATATATTACTCAGTCACTAACCTTCTATCTAGGAAGGCCTACAATGGTATACGTTACTATGCTATCTCCAGACCAAAGTGTGTATTTGCATCTGTGTGGGTGCTGCTGACAAATGCAGTGTTGTATCTCTCAAGCAGTTAGTTGCATCATACTTCAGTTTTTTAGCAATCAGGCATCTTAAATCACCACAAACACAAACACCCCCCCCCCCCCCCCCCCC